>NC_047113.1:49619145-49919145 GCF_902500255.1 Thalassophryne amazonica | reverse complement strand
TCTTAATAACATTTACATTTATTCTGATGGACTACCCAGCAGTGGGGAATAAGTTTCATTACACTAGAAGTCTTTCAGAAAGCGCTGTAACTAGGTTTAAGGATATGATTCCTTCTTTATGTTCTCTAATGCCATATACCAACACAGTGCAGAGTAGCTACCTAAACTCTGTAAGTGAGATAGAGTATCTCGTCAATAGTTTTACATCCTTATTGAAGACAACTTTGAATGCTGTAGCTCCTCTGAAAAAGAGAGCTTTAAATCAGAAGTGCCTGACTCCGTGGTATAAGTTGGAGAGGAAATGGCGTCTCACTAATTTAGAAGATCTTCACTTAGCCTGGAAAAAGAGTCTGTTGCTCTATAAAAAAAAGCCCTCCGTAAAGCTAGGACATCTTACTACTCATCACTAATTGAAGAAAATAAGAACAACCCCAGGTTTCTTTTCAGCACTGTAGCCAGGCTGACAAAGAGTCAGAGCTCTATTGAGCCGAGTATTCCTTTAACTAGTAATGACTTCATGACTTTCTTTGCTAATAAAACTTTAACTATTAGAGAAAAAATTACTCATAACCATCCCAAAGATGTATCGTTATCTTTGGCTGCTTTCAGTGATGCCAGTATTTGGTTAGACTCTCTCTCAGATTGTTCTGTCTGAGTTATTTTCATTAGTTACTTCATCCAAACCATCAACATGTCTATTAGACCCCATTCCTACCAGGCTGCTCAAGGAAGCCCTACCATTATTTAATGCTTCGATCAAATATGATCAATCTATCTTTATTAGTTGGTTATGTACCACAGGCTTTTAAGGTGGCAGTAATTAAACCATTACTTAAAAAGCCATCACTTGACCCAGCTATCTTAGCTAATTATAGGCCAATCTCCAACCTTCCTTTTCTCTCAAAAATTCTTGAAAGGGTAGTTGTAAAACAGCTAACTGATCATCTGCAGAGGAATGGTCTATTTGAAGAGTTTCAGTCAGGTTTTAGAATTCATCATAGTACAGAAACAGCATTAGTGAAGGTTACAAATGATCTTCTTATGGCCTCAGACAGTGGACTCATCTCTGTGCTTGTTCTGTTAGACCTCAGTGCTGCTTTTGATACTGTTGACCATAAAATTTTATTACAGAGATTAGAGCATGCCATAGGTATTAAAGGCACTGCGCTGCGGTGGTTTGAATCATATTTATCTAATAGATTACAATTTGTTCATGTAAATGGGGAATCTTCTTCACAGACTAAGGTTAATTATGGAGTTCCACAAGGTTCTGTGCTAGGACCAATTTATTCACTTTATACATGCTTCCCTTAGGCAGTATTATTAGACGGCATTGCTTAAATTTTCATTGTTACGCAGATGATACCCAGCTTTATCTATCCATGAAGCCAGAGGACACACACCAATTAGCTAAACTGCAGGATTGTCTTACAGACATAAAGACATGGATGACCTCTAATTTCCTGCTTTTAAACTCAGATAAAACTGAAGTTATTGTACTTGGCCCCACAAATCTTAGAAACATGGTGTCTAACCAGATCCTTACTCTGGATGGCATTACCCTGACCTCTAGTAATACTGTGAGAAATCTTGGAGTTATTTTTGATCAGGATATGTCATTCAAAGCGCATATTAAACAAATATGTAGGACTGCTTTTTTGCATTTACGCAATATCTCTAAAATTAGAAAGGTCTTGTCTCAGAGTGATGCTGAAAAACTAATTCATGCATTTATTTCCTCTAGGCTGGACTATTGTAATCATTATTATCATGTTGTCCTAAAAGTTCCCTGAAAAGCCTTCAGTTAATTCAAAATGCTGCAGCTAGAGTACTAACGGGGACTAGAAGGAGAGAGCATATCTCACCCATATTGGCCTCTCTTCATTGGCTTCCTGCTAATTCTAGAATAGAATTTAAAATTCTTCTTCTTACTTATAAGGTTTTGAATAATCAGGTCCCATCTTATCTTAGGGACCTCATAGTACCATATCACCCCAATAGAGCGCTTCGCTCTCAGACTGCAGGCTTACTTGTAGTTCCTAGGGTTTGTAAGAGTAGAATGGGAGGCAGAGCCTTCAGCTTTCAGGCTCCTCTCCTGTGGAACCAGCTCCCAATTCAGATCAGGGAGACAGACACCCTCTCTACTTTTAAGATTAGGCTTAAAACTTTCCTTTTTGCTAAAGATTATAGTTAGGGCTGGATCAGGTGACCCTGAACCATCCCTTAGTTATGCTGCTATAGACTTAGACTGCTGGGGGGTTCCCATGATGCAATGAGTGTTTCTTTCTTTCTTTCTCTTTTTGCTCTGTATGCACCACTCTGCATTTAATCATTAGTGATTGATCTTTGCTCCCCTCCACAGCATGTCTTTTTCCTGGTTCTCTCACTCAGCCCCAACCAGTCCCAGCAGAAGACTGCCCCTCCCTGAGCCTGGTTCTGCTGGAGGTTTCTTCCTGTTAAAAGGGAGTTTTTCCTTCCCACTGTCGCCAAGTGCTTGCTCACAGGGGGTCGTTTTGACCGTTGGGGTTTTTACGTAATTATTGTATGGCCTTGCCTTACAATATAAAGTGCCTTGGGGCAACTGTTTGTTGTGATTTGGCGCTATATAAATAAAATTGATTGATTGATTGACTGTCAGACAACGACCCATGTGTAATCTGACGACCATCTGACCACAATTTACATATTCTGACGGCATCAAAACAGCATTTGAAAAGATCTGCTCGAGGTTGATTGAGAGTTGAGATCAAATTGGTCACAGCAAAGCCTGCCGACATGTTGTGCCACGTTTGTCCACCTCCACTGGACCCCAGCCAGAGAGGATTAAGGAAATGTTATGTAATAACATGTATGTAGCACTGTGCGCGCATCAGAGGCACGGGGCGGAATGCAGCTGAATGGGATGTCACCGCTGTAATGCACGTATTATTACACGTACACCTCCTAAGTCTGTAGCAGGTATGATGTGGAAATGTTTGTCCAGCACATGACATAAATAAACATGTAACTCACCTTCGGTACCTCACGTTCCACAGTGCAGCGCAGAGAGCTGGTCAAATCCCTTTCACCCGTCTGCACTGTGTGCTGGCAACGTCGATCACATGACAAAAGCATAATCCACCTCTGGTTTAAATAAATCCCATGTGAAGTGTTGTCCCGCAACTATAATCCAACTACAGTTGTGTTAAGATGCGTATCAAGTGAAATGGCCACAAAAAAGAGTTTAAAAAAAGAGAAAAGAGAAGGTCCAGTGGCTACATCTGAAAGTTGCGCACATGTGGGAAGTTGGCACATTGACAGCACAGTTCATCAGCAGTTATGGAGTCCAGCCGGACAAATAAAATCTAGCAATGTAAGTGTATACTGATCAAACACCTAAAGGGATTTTTCACCAGACTAACAGCAGATGATCAGTGTGACACCTGTCAGCCTTTTTGTGCGCTCTGGATGGACGTGTGCCCCATGTGCGCAGCGGCTCCTTCAGACATTGTGAATACACGCTCGTTGCTGAGTGGACACACACTCACCACTCGGATCACCTGTTCTACACACGTACACGCACACACTCCGTCATGTGAGACACACACTGATGAGAGGTCAGTTTAGCTCTGGGAATATGAGGACGAGCAGAGATTTGATTGCGTGGGTGAGTGAGTGGGTGAGTGACAGCTCCAATGTCTGTGCCGTCTGACAGCAGTCTGTGTCATCTGACTGTTGTCTGAAATATGTTTGGGCTGCATCCTGCAGGCGTGGATGAGGCAGTCCGGATGCGTTTGGACCATGGCTGGCCACGCCTCTTTTCCTCCCGACTGCGTCAGATTATGGAAATATTTGCCACATTGGAATAGTTCCTCCACATTCTTGCAATGAGTGACGGGGTCTTTATGAACACGTGCGTCACACTCGGGGCCGCCAGCCGATTTTGACCAACTGAGTCGACTTCCACAGATGGCTGTCAGAACGTTTTGGAACTGAAATCCGACACTTTTCAGATGTGCGCCGATTCATAACTCCGACGGCACTCTGTGTGATTCCGGCTATGTGTGATGGGGTTATTAGGGACAGTGCAAGAAGGAGACTAGTGAGGAAAGCCACCAAGACACCCAGACAACTCTGATGTGTATCTTCTGGCAAACTGTAGCTGATATTTCACATCATCTTTTAAAGAAAATCTTTCTCTGTGTCACTGCATGACACTGTATAACTGGTGATGCAAAATTCAAAACTTGTACTATGCGCAATTTCTCCAATCACAGCTACAAAAGCCTATAACTTCTTCAGGGTTGTCTGGGTGTCTTGGTGGCGTTCCTCACTCGTCTCCTTCTTGCACTGTCCCTTAGTTTTTAAGAACTGCCTCCTCCAGACAGATTTATCATAGAATACCATATTGTTTGTATTTCTTCATAATTGATGCAAATGAAGTCTAAGACATATTCAGTGACTTGGAAATGTTCATGTATCCATCCCCCGACTTGTCTAAAGAAAACTGGCTGTAAAAGTGACGATTTACTGTCAATTCATCAAAGGGTGCCGAAAATTGTGTCCAGCCTACATTTTATGTCAGGATTTTTTTATTTCTCTTCATGAAAGCATTTTGTTTTGTTCTTGTTGACAAATAACTTTGGACATTTAAAAAAATATTTTGATTAAACAAAACTGCTTTGCTAGCATTTATTTCTGACTATATATTAAAATGTGTAGATAAAATACAGTGATACCAAGAATTTTGTCCACATGTGTATACTAGGGCTGCAGCTATTGATTATTTTAGTAATCGAGTATTCTATCGATTATTCTGGCGATTATTCGAGTAATCGGCTAAAAAGTACTTCTGCATTTTTAAACAACACTGCACCAAAGTGTTGGCATTTTGCCGAAATGGTAATGTTATGTGGCTTTCTGTTTTGTTTTCTCCAACTTGTGAAATGTAAGGGTTTTTTTTTTTGTTTGTTTCATAAAGGTTGATGGACTGGGTCCCTGTGTGATTTTTTTTTTATCCCTCTTTCTCTGCAATTCAACAGTTGCATTTCAGCTGGAGGTTCAACATGCAGCCTCGCAGTCAGTTTTATTATTATTTTATTTAAGTTACCATGTTTGTGTTGTGTGTTGCCCAAAAAAGCAAAACTTAAAAAGTCAAACACTCAGTGTGAGTCTGAGGGAAACACAGAAGAAAGAATGGACTTCTGCTGTTTGTCAATGTAGCCGGGGACAGAGCTGTGCCTCGCCCGGTCTGAGAGCTCCTCACACTGAGCAGAGAGACAGCAGCCGGCCGCCCGGTCAATAGTCCCTCCACACGTAGAGCAGACCGTGTGTTTTTTAAAAATAGACAAACACACTGCTTCACTTTAAATGCACAGTAAGTCTATTTCAGATGAACAGCGTGGACTATCTTTCTCTTAAAAGGCTTTATTTTACTCTGTGTCACGTTGGAAAGCAGTAGTTATCATTGCTATTTTGATTAGCTGTTATGCTCCAGTCTTCTTCTGGGTTTTTTTTTTCCTGCAGACGTTGCAGCACCACACACAGGCCTGGCATATGTACTACAACGTTAAACGAAGCTTCGGCACAGAATTTACCTCGGACATTTTTTGTAATCGAATTATTCGAGTTACTCGACTAATCGTTTCAGCCCTAGTGTATACACACCGCTCATAAAGTCTCCATTTTTCTGTCAACTTATTTGGAAGATGTATGTTGATATAGGACCTGATAGGAAATTTTGTCAAAGCATTACCATGGTAACGGCCAAAAACACCACATTTCAGCTACTTCTAAGATGCCAGTAACCACTGAGACTACAGAGAAGGTCTAATTTACTCAGCAACTCTAAGTTTCTATTTGATCCAACTGAACATTTTAATGAAAATTCATGGAAAGCTTTTGATCTTTAGCCCCAGCGAATCACTTTCCTGCAGCTAAGAAACAATCAAGGCTACTTGCTCAGACTCCCAAGTTTCTATTTGGTGCAATTAAAGATTTTTTATCCCCCAGAAAGCATCCATCAATGCCCATTGCTGTATCTCAGCAACCACTGTGGCTGGAGAACAGATTTTGGGCTCAGTTTATTTAGGGACACCAAGTTTTGTATTCGCTCCAGTTCATGGTTTTTCCTGACCAGATGACCAGAACTTCCTGCTTTGAGGCTTGAACATGACCCCTTGTATTTCAGTAATACCAAAAGTTTAATTTCATGTCATTAATATTTGTCACAGCAATGTGAAATAGCAGGTGGAATATAACAGATAGGTTTGAGATTTTTTTTCACAGCGTAAAAGTCAAATAAACACGAAAAAAAGATAAAGCAGGAGAGTGAAGACACATGCTGGACTCTCAGCTTCTGTCTCACTATCTGCACGTTATCAGTCAGCCAACAAATACCCTGAAATATTTATTTTGTGCTGCTGGAAAGTGCAACACGTGTACTGATCATGTTTGGTTCAGAGAACCGAAATAAGGTTAGATGAGGTAAAAACAAACAAACAAAAACATCCTAATTATTGATTCAAATAGGTAATGTTTTTGTGCACTATTAATCAAACGAAAACGAAATGTCACAGGATGGAAAAGTTGGATTTGTGGGTGCTGTGACGCGAAAACTTATGAAAGTGTGTCCCTTTAAGCAGGTGGAATATTTGTTACGTGGGGTTTGTGACCCCACATCTGGTCATTCAAATGTTTGTTAATTTTTTATTTCGTCTGCCAAGGACGTAATAAAATCATAAGCGTTTATTTATTTGTGCTATCTGTCTCTTAGCAGGATTACGTCAAAACTACTGAACAGAGTTTTACAAAATTTTCACCACGGATACATAGTAGGCCATGGAAGACTCCATTACATTTGGAGGTGATCCGGATCTGGATTCGGGATCGAGTTTCACATTATATAGGCTTTGAAGGATTACTGTTAGCAGGATTACGTCAAAACTTCTGCACGGATTTTGCCGAAATTTTCACCACAGATAGATATTAGGGCATGGAAGAGTCCATTAAATTTTGGAGGAGATCCAGTTCTGAATCCGGATTCTGGATCAAGATGTCACTTTATATTCGCTTTGAAGGATTATGTCAAAACGACATGAATTATCACCAAATTTGCACCACAGATAGATAATAGGGCATGGAAGACTCCACTGAATTTTGGAGGTGATCCGGATCCGGATTGGCAGACATCAGAAACCTCTGATTGCTCTGTGATTGCGCTCTCTTTATTTTTACAAAGGAGCATAGTAACACCTGTGTTTGAGTGTGTTAAAAATGACCCAATAACCATCATTTATTAATGCGAACTGACATCACTCTCAGACACACAGATGACATATTGGAGAGGTATGCTGTCAGATCAGACGTTGATGAGCTTACGTGTATAGTCACAACATTTGTCTTTGTTCTACATGCAAAACAACACGTGCAGCTTTTAGAAGTGGCAGCCAACAGTTTCTATGAGTGTTGCCAAAAAAAAAAGAAAAAGGCAGCTGTTTAAAACGGTCACACTGCACGCTTTCACAACAAGCTAGTACAGGTCACTGTGTCTTAAAATATGATATCAAAGTTTGCAGCCAAAATGAACCCATAGATAATGAGGCCATGTGTTAAAACATAACACATTTTAAGGTCTTTCAATAAACTGTTTGGTTCCAAAATTTAATTTAATCAATAAAAAATATATCTTGGTTCAATAATTACCTGCGTGACCTCAAGCATAAGGCAAGAGGTCTACAAGAACGGAAATGGCATCGTTCAAAATTAGAAGTATTCCACCTTGCGTGGCATGATGCTATTTTAGACTATAAGCATGCATTATTGGCTACAAAGTGGACCCATTACTCTGATTTGATCAACAAAACAAGCATAACTCAAAGTTCTTGTTCGACACTGTGGCAACACATTCATGGATAACCACGTGTAGTTCGCTCTCCTTTTACAGCACAAGATTTCCTGGATTACTTTGAGAAGAAAATAGAAGACATTATGTTAAACATATCCCAGCATGCCTTAACCCAGCCACTACACCCTGCTATTGATGTGGGCGCCACTACTGAGGTATTACCTAGATTTACAGAATTTGATAGTATCTCACTAGGCATGCTGACGAAACTCGTAACGTCAACAAAAAGCACAACCTGTTTATTTGATCCTATACCAACAAAACTGTTTAAGGACCTGTGGTCCACTCTTGTGCTGACTGTGCTGGAAATGATTCATCTTTCTTTAACTTCTGGATCTGTTCCTAAATGTTTCAAATCTGCAGTGATTAAACCATTACTTAAGAAACCTAATCTTGACCCTAGCATATTGAAAAACTATTGGCCGATCTCCCTGCGTCAATAAAACAGTCAGATTCTGTGGAGACTTGCAAGTCCAGACTTAAGACGCACTTATTTTCCCTTTCATTATGGCTAGCATACTGGTATAGTTTTGTTTTCCGCTTTTTACTCTTAATTCATTTTATTGGGAAACGGAGCGAGCCGCGGTCTCAACTTTACCTAAATTCTGGGTCTTTTAGTGAAGCTTAGGGCTAGTAGCCAGCGATCACCTTAGTATTTCCTGTTTTTCTTGTTGTTTAATGCTGGCAAATTATACTGTATTTCTTGTCTTTCTGATGCCTGATTCTTTTTCTCTGTTTAAGGTGCAGCTCCATCCAGAGATGGGAGTTGTATTTGTGCTGGCGACCCTCCTGTCCTGTGCACCAACTGCATTTCCTATATATTCGTTTTGTGAATTGTTCTGTAATTTATGTCTGTAGCATGGCCCAAGCAGAGGGTCACCCCTTTGACTCTGGTCTGCTTGAGGTTTCTTCCTCAGAGGGAGTTTTTCCTTGCCACTGTTGCTCTGGGGGTTAGTAAGGTTAGACCTTACTTGTGTGAAGCTGCTTGAGGCAACCCTGTTGTGATTTGGCGCTATATAAATGAAAATAAATTGAATTGAATTGAACAAAAATATAACAAATGATAAGCTTCTGCCCAATTATTATTTATTTTTGCTTCTGGTTGTCTCTGGTTACCACAGTGCAGTGGATATACACTGGGATTTGGCACAAGTTTTACACCAGATGCTCTTTTAATGGGAGAAACATGCCCATTCTTCCTGATGTTCCCAAACAGCCTGCAAACCAAATACTAACCAGGACCTCCTCTGCACTGGAGATCTGACAGGGTCAAATGTGCTCAGACAGAAAATTATATGATAAATTATAGTAGCAAGAAATGCAGTTTCATGAAATCTATTAAATGCCCTTGAATGGCGGCACAAAATATGAACTCACCATAATGATTTCAAAATGTAGGTGTTGGGACGTTATGTAAAATGTAAATAAAAACAATACAATGATTTGCAAATCCTCTTCAACGTATATTCAATAAAATACACCACAAAGACAAGCTATTTAATGTTCAAACTGATAAACTTTATTGTTTTTGTGCAAATATTTGCTCATTTTGAAATGGATGCCTGCAACACATTTCAAAAAAGCTGGGACAGTGGTTTGTTTACCACTGTGTTACATCACCTTTCCTTCTAACAACACTCAATAAGCGTTTGGGAACTGAGGACACCAATTGTTGAAGCTTTGTAGGTGGAATTCTTTCCCATTCTTGCTTGTTGTACGACTTCAGTTGTTCAACAGTCCGGGGTCTCCGTTGTCGTATTTTGTGCTTCATAATGCACCACACATTTTCAGTGAGCGACAGGTCTGGACTGCAGGCAGACCAGTCTAGTACCTGCACTCTTTTACTACAAAACCACACTGTTGTAACACGTGCAGAATGTGGCTTGGCATTGTCTTGCTGAAATAAGCAGTGACGTCCCTGAAAAAGATGTTGCCTGGATGGCAGCATGTGTTGGTCCAAAACCTGGATGTACCTTTCAGCATTGATGGTGCCATCACAGATGTGTAAGTTGCCCATGCCATGGACACTAACACACCCCCATACCATCACAGATATTGGCTTTTGAACTTTGTGCTGGTAACAATCTGGATGGTCTTTTTCCTCTTTTGTCCAGAGAACACGACGTCCATGATTTCCAAAAACAATTTGAAATGTGGACTCATCAGACCACAGCACACTTTTCCACTTTGTCCATTTCAAATGAGCTCGGGCCCAGAGAAGGCGGCAGCGTTTCTGGATGTTGTTGATGTATGGCTTTTGCTTTGCATGGTCGAGTTTTAACTTGCACTTGTAGATGTAGCGATGAACTGTGTTAAATGACAATGGTTTTCTGAAGTGTTCCTGAGCCCACGCAATAAGATCCATTACACAGTGATGTCGGTTTTTAATGCAGTGCCGCCTGAGGGATCGAAGTTCATGGGCATCCAATGTTGGTTTTCGGCCTTGCCACTTACGTGTAGAAAGTTCTCCAGATCCTCTGAATCTTCTGATTATATTATGGACTGTAGATGATGGAATCCCTAAATTCCTTGCAATTGAAAGTTGAGAAACATTATTCTTAAACTGTTGGACTATTTTTTCACACAATTGTACACAAAGTGATGATCCTCGCCCCATCTTTGCTTGTGAACGGCTGAGCCTTTTGGGGATGCTCCTTTTATACCCAATCATGACACTCACCTGTTTCCAATTAGGTGTTCTTTGAGCATTCATCAACTTTACCAGTCTTTTGTTGCCCTGTCCCAGCTTTTTTGAAACGTGTTACAGGCATCCATTTCAAAATGAGCAAATATTTGCACAAAACAATAAAGTTTATCAGTTTGAACATTAAACATCTTGTCTTTCTGGTGTATTCAATTGAATATATGTTGAAGAGGATTTGCAAATCATTGTATTCTGTTTTATTTACACAACGTCCCAACTTCATTGGTACTGGGGTTGTATGACTGCAGCACTGTGGGCCCTATCTTGACACAGATCCACAATGTAAAGTCCATACCGCAAGTGCATTTGCCCACCTCCAAATTGCTATTTATACTGCATGTAATCTGGAGTGCATGCAGGGTGCCATTTAGTCACTGAATTAAAAATGGGTGTGTTTTCAGGTTAACACAAATTAAACCAATTACATTAGCATTCGTCATTCCCATTCAGAGCGGCGTGCACTTGAAACTAGTGCACTGTTATCTGGATGGTGGATTCAGTGGGTGACTGTAGTGAGAATATTTCTGGCAAGGGAGCAGACGGACCATCCTGTTGCCACCTGTGTTGGTACCACGCGCTATGAAGAAAACCAGCGTAAAAATATGGTACACACCAGAATTATTAGTTTTGAGAGGGCAAGGGGTTTAAAGCGGAATCCCCCCCCACCAGTGTAAAGTGTATCTGCGCATCAAACTTTATAAATAGCAGAAAAACTCCATGCTATACTACAGACTAAGTTTTTTTTTTAAATCCACGGAGCAACTGCTTTACATTTTCTCACGTTTAGCGTACATAAACAATCAAATGTATGTGTGCGGATGTTTTAATTCTGATGTGGGCCATTATTACGTTCAACTAGTAATAATTGTGGATTAATTGCTGTATATTTGTCTGAGGTAATTGAGTGTGAAATGAATTGCCCTTTTAGGGATCAATAAAGTTGTCCAAATCTAAAAGGACAACAATCCAGAAGAACTGCACCTGTCCACACCTTATTTTAAGCCTCATAAGCGCACACACATTATATTTACCTCCTCCTACGAAGTTAGGCAGAGATTGTTTTCACCTGTTTCCTTGTTTGTCTGATTGTGAAAGCGACCCTTGGTTGGAGTAAGCGGCTGAAGATGAGCGTGTGAATGAGTGAGTGGTGTTGGAAGTTTACTCCACCAACATGAAATTGGAGGTCAACTTGAGCAGTGCTCAAGTTGTTTATGGTTTAGTTCTGTTAATTTTCACTTGCAGTGTTACTGTTTTGAACTGTCTCCCTCTGGTGTCCATGGGTGGGGTTGCACTATTTCCTGTCTGTCTCTTTTGTGACACACCTGCTCTTCATCCAGTTATGTTTCACACCTGCTCTTAGCTTGACTATCAACACTATTTACGTCCTGTTTTTCCTGCTTGTTTGTCAGTTAATCTCCTTCCTACGGCCCATGCTTCGTTCTGTGTTTTTACTCATCTGCTTCAAAATGTACACCTTCTCCCGCTCACTGGTGATAAACCTCTTAGTAATTAATCCCTTCAAATGTATTTGCTTTTATTGTGGGTTCATATTATACTAGTTTACACTATTTTCTACCCAGCAGAAGATAGGGCCCTTTGTTTAAACATATCATACACATTTTTCTCCTCGAGGTAAGAAACCTTGCAGTTTGTTCTCCACATCTACAAAAATGTTGGTTGTGCAGGTTGAACATTTCAGTTTTGAAGGTTTTCGTGAGCCACAAAGTCTGTGCTTGGTTTTACTTCACATCGGCAATACCTGCCTCAAAGCATTTTGGGAAGATGTCATTTGTTTCCAAGCTACGTTTTCCTATTTTAGATTCTTCATGACCACATAATTTGATTTTAGCCATTAATCTAAAAGAAATGTATTCATCCCACGAAGCAGCATCCTTCTTCCTGCCGGGGTGGGAGTGTGAGGCGGAGATGGTGCTGCAGGATCACTGCAAGTCAGCGCACACTCAGAGCAGGAGCCGCAGTCTCCATTAACCTCTGACATAGCTGTCTGCTGCTGGAGAAGTGCTGTTACCTTGCTATACACCACCATAATGCTTCATCACCACATTACCTTGCACCCAACAGTCCCAACTCATGCGGAATGATCACACAACACTAATGCAACAGAAAAGAAAAGAAAAACTACTGGAATGCTTATGATGAACCTGCAGTCTGTAATGAGGAGTGAGTCCCACAAGACCAGAAAGCCTCATCAAACTCAGAGGGAAACAAATTCCTTGCTAATGATCTACTTTATGCACAGGGTGCACAACAAAACTAAATGCTGGACTAATGCGCTGTCTGAATGTGTGGAGTTTGTTTTCTGGAGCACATGGTGTAGCTGCACAATGATCGGAATTAGAGGCTTTTAGTAACATGATATAAACAACACAAAAAAGATAATCTCTGCACAGTAGCATGCTGTTGGCTCTTTAGTGGAAAGAGAAATGTGCAGCACACCATCTCCAAACTTCAAGTCAAGATCAGGTAAAATGCATCATGATGAATCAAATGAAATTAATCATTTGGGCCGACTCCTCACTACAGGAAGAAACTATGCAAGGCGCGTTCCATTTGTCATCAAGCAGTCAGTCGTGCTTGATGTAAGTTTTCCGATGGGTAAGGTGCCATTGCACATCAGTATTTTAACCAAGGCTGTGAAAAGGTTCAAGGAACAAAAAACAAAGCAAGAAATGACTGATATATCACAAGGAACATAAATAAAATAATTCCTTCATTCATTTTCTGCCGCTCACAGTGGCAGACCATGCAGCTCATCCCACACTTCCCTATCCTCAGCCAAGTTCTGTAACTTTTCCTGGGGGATCCTGAGGCATTCCAAAGTCAGTTGGAATCCCTCGAGCATGTTCTGGGTCTTCCCCGGGGCCTCCTCCCAATTGGACGTGCCTGGAAGACCTCCTTAGGGAGATAACCAGGGGCTTTCCTCACTGGATGCCTTAACCACTTCAGCTGGCTCCTTTCGATATAAAAAAGCAGTCCCTTTGAGTCCCTCCTGGATAGTCCAGTTTCTCAACCTGTCCAGGAGGGTCAGGCCAGACACCCAATGGAGGAATCTCATTTCCGCTGCTTGTATCATGACCATAGGTGAGAACAGAAGCGTAAACTGACTGGTAAATTGAGAGTCTCAACCCCCTCCCTCCAGCAGTAATGTCCCAGACTTCCATGCAACACTGGACAGTGCATCTAGAAAGTATTCAGTAGTAGTGCTTGACGTTTTCCACATTTTATATTACAGCCTTATTCCAAAATGGTTGAAATTCATTTGTTTCCTCAAAATTCTACACACAATACCCCATAATGACAAAGTGAAAAGTTTTTTTTAGATTTTTTCAAATTTATTAAAAACAAAAAACTAAGAAGTCACATGTACGTAAGTATTCACAGCCTTTGCATGAAGCCCAAAGAAGAAGAAGAAGAAGAGGAGAGAAGAAAAAAGACCCCAACACAACAGCAGCTTTAAAAAAAACAACAAACAGCTTAACAGGATGGCAATGTCTTCTTAAAATACCAAAAAAAGGTGCTTAATAATTATTAAGGTGCTTAATGCTTAGTGAAGTAGTACTGTTTTAGATATGTAACCAGACTATATTATTTATTGCACATGTTGATATCCGTTACTGAATGTCTGTGTTTGTGTGTGTGTGTGTGTGTGGGTGGGTGGGTGGGGGGGTGATGGAGGCTACAGCTCTGGGAAAAAAGCTGTTCCTTAGTCTATTCGTCTGTATCCTAATAGGGTGGGACCTCATCCCCAACGGCAGAGGAACAAATAGGGAATGGCTGTTATTGGGTGGCTGTTATGCTTGCAGATGGCCCATACTTTCCTCTGCAAGCGCTCAACATACACAGAGTCTATGTCCGGGAGCTCAGACCCTACAATCCTCTGTGCCATCTTTACCACCCAGGACAGATGAGCGGCAGGCGATAAAAGTAAAATGTGTAGTAAAATTCAGTTGACTGGACTGATTTGGAAAGGCACATTCCTGTCTACATATAAGGTCCCACAGTTGACAGTGTATGTCAGAGCACAAACCAAGCATGAAGTCAAAGGAATTGTCTGTACACCTTCAAGACAGGATTGTCTCGAAGCACAAATCTGGGGAAGGGTACAGAAACATTTCTGCTGTTCTGAAGGTTCCAATGAGCACAGTGTCCTCCATAATGTGTAAGAAGTTCGGATCCACCAGGACTCTTCCTAGGTGTCTGTTTAAACTGAGTGATTGAGAGAGAAGGGCCTTCGTCAGGGAGGTGACCAAGAACCTGATGATCACTCTGTCAGCGCTACAGCATTCCTCTGTGGCGAGAGGAGAACTTTCTAGAAGGACAACCATCTCTTCAGCAATCCACCAATCAGGTCTTATATGGTAGAGTGGCCAGACGGAAGCCACTCCTTAGTAAAAGACACATGGCAGCCCACCTGGAGTTTGCCAAAAGTTACCTGAAGGACTCTCAGATCATGAGATGTAAATACCAGGTGTCATGTTTGGAGGAAACCGGGCACCATCCCTACAGTGAAGCATGGGCAGCATCATGCCGTGGGGATGTTTTTCAGTGGCAGGAAAGGTTTGTACAGGGAAATATCAGACATGTTGTCAGTACAGACCGAGCATTAGAGGTCCGTGCGAAAACATAGAGGTCAGATATCCCTGTACAGACGGAAACTATCAGACCAGTAATAAGAAAATCAGAGTGCGCGTAACGTTGCAGCCATATAACAATTTCTTTTATTATACATCTGACTGAAATCCTTTGTTCTGATTGGCTGATTCACGTGTAATAATTGCAATACTTTTCACAATAAATTATCCAAAGTTAACAATAGCCACATTATTGACTGATTCTGCACCATTTTGGGCAACATTATGAGTGATTGCGGACCGATTCTGTCATAACGGGGCAACGTTTCGCGCATGCACAGGGGTGTTGCGTCGCAGACAAATTAATTATTTGTTTCTAGTAAAAATAACCAAAAATAAAAAGCAAATTTTTCACACAATTGTAAAGATAAATTTATTAACTACACAGATGTACAATAAAACAAATGGTGACTGGTTTATAGGGCAGCATAATGGAATGTCACCCCGGACGCGGGCAACAATGATCCCTCGGGGTGACATTCCATTATGCTGCCCTCCAAACCAGTCACTATTTGTATAATACATCTTATAAATGGTGGTCTCAGACAATAACTTCATCAATGTTTGGACAGGCTAACATGAAAAGAGAAATATTGTTGGAAATAGTTAGCTAGCACCAGTTAGGCTAAATGGTATGCCTACTATATCTTAGCTTGTTAACTGCGGCATTAGCAGTAATCTATAGTCTAAAATATAGTGTGTGTGTGTGTGTGTGTGTGTATATCAATAGACATTCGTATAACATCCATAAAAATACAGCCTTACATGAACATCATTAACCAGTGTTTCATTTGGTTTTAAGCGGTTCCGGGTATTAATTTGAAGGTGGAACGCAAAACTGGAAGCATTAAGTTACAGATTCTGTTTGGAACAAGCAGAGTGAATGAAAAATTTGGATTTGAAGTGTTCATTTTAACACAGTCAGGTCATATCAGGTTTGGGACTATGCCCTGACGCTGCACGTTGCTGCATCTGCCACACAATGGAAACACTAAGTTCTGGCTGGCAACCATCCAATCAGAGCAATGCTTCATCCTTATCTCCCACAAATGACCATCTGTCTGCTGCAGCAAGGTGATACCTGGACATGTCCTTGAGCTGGTCCAGTTTCTGGAGTCCTCAGCAATGAGCCGCCTGCATGATGTATCATGCTCAGAGAAGAGCACCACACGGTCGCAGCGCTGCTGCAGCTGATGTCCTTCACAGCTCATGTAATAGGTCTCTTCTGGGTCTTTGTAAGTTTATGCTCAAGGTTTACCAGATATGTTTTTTCTGTTCTACTTCTTGTGGCTGTGGTTAATCGTTATCTTACCATCCAGAATAGGAATCATTTTCATCACTTTCACAAAAGTAAGACAACTATTTCTTCCAACAAAGACAACCTCATCCCCCACAATTTGCACAACAACATAGAAGGATACCTTTAACATCACTATGGTAACAACCAAGGTGTTCAACAAATAATCATGATTTGATGCCTTGAGAATGGGATGAATTATATTAAAGCTACAGTGTGTAGGACTTAGTGTCATGTCGTGGTGAGGTTACAGGCTGCATTATTTCCGTCACCAATCATGATATTGTTTCCCTTGATGTTTTTGCTTCTTTGGTGGTGGGACTTGCTCCCTCGCCTTCTCAAGTGATAAGCAATATGTATGCCCCCCCACCCATTTCACAAAAATAAGGGTTTCTCAATTTTGTCAGCCTGCAAGAGGCACTAGTAGACTGTATATCAGTCAGCAACCACTGATTCCTCTTATTTTTCCTCAGTCTACCAGGAATGCTGTAAAATGCAAAAGTAAGCATAAGTACGTCCCTTTTGGACAACTGTATCAACATGAATGACTCATTCTAAGCTCATGAGAACACATCGATTATCCACTCATTAGCAGGTGGTTATGAAAGCTATATTCCATTTCTACTATTAAACGTACCTAAATCCTTCACACTGTAACCTCACGGCAGAAAAAAATAACTTCAGAGTGACATCAGCAACTACAAGCTGACAACCTGATGAGCACACTTTAGTACAGGCAACAATTTTTCAACCTGAGCCTTATTTTGACATGTTTTTGGATTCACCCATGTTTGTTTGTTTATTGCTTTGTCACTACGATTATTTATATGGACCTATTTTCATGAAACTTTATAAAGCAGTGGAGCATGAAACGAAGAACTAACTTTGGTGCAGATCTGGATCGAGGATTTACAAAACAAAATCAACAGTGAGTGTTTGGGTTATGATCGGGGTTATTGTGGATGTGCACTCACAGGCCTGTTGTGCCTGTGAGTGCTGTTCTAGTTGGTTTATTCTTCCCCTGTGGAAACATAAATTTATTTGCAGATAGAACAAAAATAACTGCGTGCATTAATCGACGGCATTATTAAAATATAACACAATTCTAAAATACCCTTGGTCATATGAACATTAGCTTCTTTATAATTTGCAGTCATTTAATTGGTATCCCATTGCAAAGCATATATATATATATATATATATATATATATATATATATATATATATATATATAGGCTCCTCTCCTGTGGAACCAGCTCCCAATTCAGATCAGGGAGACAGACACCCTCTCTACTTTTAAGATTAGGCTTAAAACTTTCCTTTTTGCTAAAGCTTATAGTTAGGGCTGGATCAGGTGACCCTGAACCATCCCTTAGTTATGCTGCTATAGACGTAGACTGCTGGGGGGTTCCCATGATGCACTGTTTCTTTCTCTTTTTGCTCTGTATGCACCACTCTGCATTTAATCATTAGTGATCGATCTCTGCTCCCCTCCACAGCATGTCTTTTTCCTGGTTCTCTCCCTCAGCCCCAACCAGTCCCAGCAGAAGACTGCCCCTCCCTGAGCCTGGTTCGGCTGGAGGTTTCTTCCTGTTAAAAGGGAGTTTTTCCTTCCCACTGTAGCCAAGTGCTTGCTCACAGGGGGTCGTTTTGACCGTTGGGGTTTTACATAATTATTGTATGGCCTTGCCTTACAATATAAAGCGCCTTGGGGCAACTGTTTGTTGTGATTTGGCGCTATATAAAAAAAAATTGATTGATTGATATATATATATATAAATTTGCATTAATTATTAAGATCCTGTTGTCTTACTTACAATTTGTACATGTTCAATAAAGCCCCTCTACCAATCAATCAATCAATCATAAACAAAATTTATGTTTTATGATGTCTGCAGTAGGGCGTGTGTGTGCACATATATGAGCTTTTGACAAGACCAGTTAGCTTTGAGTTTGCAGAAGTTAGCGTGCACACTGACATCTGCGAAATGTCTTGTAAATGACCCCAGAGGTGTTATCAGGTTACGAAAACAGCATGTTCAGTTTTAGAAGTGTTTATTTCTTGCTAGTATTTACATAATATATGACAAAGAGATTATATTTACACACAAACGAAACGCAGTTTGCAGCTAGCTAGACCAGCCACTGATGTCATGGTGCCGCTCTACTCTGATTGGCTGTCACCCCCACCCCTCAAAAAAAAAAAAAAAAAAGGAACAGAATGAAACAGAATGTGACGTTTTAACATCTTAAAATAGGTCAATGTAATGTAGCCATCTTTGAACTTGTCCAAGGTCTGTGTCCCAAGAATGTTCCCTGTGAATATGAAGACCCTGGCGGTAGTAGGACTGGACTTATGCTCAGCACAGACAGCGAGACAGACAGATGGACAGACAGATGCACGGACAGACGGTTGCAATGTCTTTGCAATACCTGATGATTATTTGATGGCCTGGGGTAAAAATGTGCCAAGGTGAAGATTTTTGACTCATTAGATGCAGATTTGGGGTTGAGAACAATGACAGTGATGTCACCCAAAGGAGACGCACGCAGCTCGCTGAATTACAATTGCGTGCTGAAAAGTGGGATGGTGGGCAGATGTGATGGCCTCACTAATCATTTAAGATGACAGCAGCACTTCAGTTAACAAGGTAAAAAGTGAGGCGGTGAGCTCCCCCGCCCCTCCTGCAGGCTTTGACAGAGCAAATGGAGGAGCGGCGGTGAGCGGCAGCAGTCGACTCGGACCGGGCTGGAGATGGTAGATATGGGAGGAATGGCGAGGAGGCGGGCCATTAGCAGATAAAACGAACAGACAGGGGAGGGGCATGTGGAGAGCAAGAAAAAGATGTTGCACAATGGTTCTACTGGGACGGAACGTGGTGTTTCTTTGTTTTGTTTTGTTGTTTCTTCTTCTACTCAGCTGACTAACACACCTGCTGTCAGCTGAGCCACGGCATAATCCTGAATGAGTAGACGAGCTAAAGTACTGCTGTTATGGCTTGTGATTAAAAGCAAAAAGCCGATTTGACCTTCAGGCTGTCAGGAATTTCAGTCCTGTCTGAAAACTGTGACCTACTGGCTTCAAACGTGACCTTTAAGGCGCGTTCGCTGCATTCGGCACAAAGCAGATCGGGTCTTACTCCCGTCACTTTAACCAGTAGAGCACCAGGCTGTTGCTCTGTGCTAAAAACAGCCGTGCCACTCGGGAAGCTCAAACTATCCAATGGGTACGCACTGCTGTACTGTTGCTAGGCCCTCCTCTCCTTTCCTCTCCTCTCCTCTCCTCTCTCTCTCTCTCTCTCTCCCTCCTGCTCTGGACGACATAACACAGAAAAATGGCTGAATAATAAATTCTAACTCAATAAACGAGGAGACAGCAGCTGCACTCAGACAGAAAGACCCTTGTCTGGTTTCATTTTTTGAAAGCAGGAAAAGTGAATCTGTGCCCACGTGCACACGCGCCAAGAACTCGCACACCAACGCAGCAGCAGTCTGGTTTCTATTTTAGCACAATTCTTCAAGTAGCGTTGGGAGTCCTGTCCAAACGATGTTTTTCGGTTTCGTCCTGCAGTGTTCCGGTTCTGTGGTAGAACAGATGACGACTGCAGTGATGTTTAGGGAAGGCAACCGACTAACCCACATCAGAGGGGCAGGGACAAACTGTCAGCACAGCACCTTTATGACCTGAATTAGACATAGGTGCAAAGTAAAGCTACAAACTCTACAGCAACCAGAAGACACTCTGCTCCCATCTGTCCAGGTATGCAAATGCATGATGAGCTCATCACCTTGAATTCTGAACTGTTTTTCCATGATGAGGATCTAGATCCTGCTTCTGCTTCACAGTCCTGGCTGCAGATTTAGCACATATTTGCTGATTTTAACCAGGTGGAAAGGTCATAAACATGAGTGAGGTAATACCAGAATAGTAGATGCACAGTTTGAAAGATGTCTCAGCTGAATACGTCTTGATTAAATCTGAGTTTTAATCCAGATTTATACTGTGTTACAATGTAGGAAAACTGATTGACAGATAATAAGTATAAATGTCTGGTTTGATCGAAGCTCGGCAAACAGGAAGGCAACTGTTGCACAGCTCCATGACATGAAATCAGTTTTGTCACTGTGGGCTCGAACATAACAGACATGCTCGCATAAAGATAAAAATAACAGCTGAACTGTGGGCTCAGCTACATCATCATGGAAACTGCTGATTTTAGAGAGTGCTTTAAATTAAAATGCGTTTTCTGCCCCCACTACCCAAATGGACCTGAAGAAGTGTATATTTCTGCATCATTTCAGAAAGTAATGGAGAATCAACCACAAAACCTCCATCATGCTGCACTTTACTACTGCTGAAATGTATCTTTTCCATTTAGGGATTTTTATTTTTTTGTAATCAAGAACAAGTCTGTTTTTCCTGGAAGCATGAACACCACAGCTACTAAACTATGTGCCAATTCTAAGATCCACCCTTACATTCTTTGCACAACTTTTGCACGAGTGAATAAAAAAAGTTCGTCCTAATTTGAAAATTAGCCATGGTCCCTCAGTGGAAACAAAGAGTTCCTCCGGAAATCAAGTTCTATTGCTGACCTTTGATCCTAATCATGAGCTTCGATACTGATTGTTGGCCTTTGATCTTAATCAATCATCTTTGATTCCCATAGCTAATCTTTGGATCAATGAGATTATATCGTTAGATTATATCTTTGTTACAGTTTGTTTAGCTGTCTTGCTTTGATCCTATTGACCTTTGGCACGACTGCCAAAGTTGTCAGCTATACTGAGATCAAAGGGATCAGTATGAAAGACCAAAGGCAACTTCATAATCAAAGGAATCTGATCAAAGTGCAAAGTAAACATACATACGTTAAACTCTTCATTAACCAAAGAGCTAACGCTGTACCTCATTTCAGTGAAATGTATTTTTCCTTTTGAGCAGTTAACGATAGATACAGTGACTAATTTCACAATCATAATGATAAAAATTTAATTTGAAAAGCTTATATCTTTGTAGGAGGTTGAAAGTCCAAGTCTTCAGAGTCCTGGTGTTTGCAGGCTTATGGCACAGTTATGAGATCTGGATGCTAACCACTGAGCTAACATGGGGAATGGATTGTTTTAATCTAGATTAAAGCCTCATCTGTTCTCTTTATGTATTTTATAATTGACATAGAATTAGTTGTATTGTATCACTGTCTTTCCATTCAACATCAGATATTCCATTACTGGTGGAGAAAAAGTAATTTCATCCAAATGAATGTTAGCGAAGCTTTGGACACTTTTGACACAGAACATATTTGCATTTTCTCTTAGTTCACTGTTGTAAAATGGTGTTACACTGAGCTGTTCATTCTGATTGACCGACTTCTGCTTTGCTGTCTGTCCGAACTTAAGCTGCCGATGAAGACCACCAGTGAGACATGCCTGGGATATCCTGTGTGATGTCAGTGCATTTTGGAGCTTCATAGATCCTTCTGTCCATCCATCAGTCATCGATCTTTGACTCTAAGATTCCTGCTGAACTGGAACATGCGAGATCTATGCAGGAGCTGTGGAGGTCTGGAGCATGCTAATGTGACGGAGGCCAGCAGGAGGCGCTCTGCGTGTGGTAGTCAATGGGCCTCACTCCTCAACAGCCAAAGGATGCTCTGGCCACTCAGTTCAGAGCATCCTTTGGCTGTCGGGACAGAGCATCCACCTCCCATGCCGGAGATCGTGGATTTGTGTCCCGATGGCAGAAGGCGGGATGAGCCACAATCATAACGCAGAGCAGACCCGCTACACTAAGGACTTGTGGAAGCATTGCGTGGACGGGGTCTTGGGGAGTGGAGGAGCTATGAGTCTTTGTGAACACTTGGCTGTATATGTTTGCTTAACTGCAACATTGATGTCTTTGCATGTGTGACAATTCTTTGTTGTCCTTTGTTGTGTTATTTTGTTATTGTAGCAGAGCTAAAGCAGATGGTCACCCTGCCGAGTCTAGTCTGCTTGAGGTTTCTTCATATAATCGAAAAAAAACGCATGAAGGCTTTTTCTTACCACTGTTGCCAATGTGCTTGCTCAGGGAGGGTGAGCAAGGTTAGGCTTTACTTGTGTCAAGTCCCTTTAGGGCACGCTGTACAAATAAATTGAACTGAATGTGTTTGGTACTGTGTCTCTGTGTACAGCTAACTTTTGATCAAATGGGCACTTACTTACAGAACCCCACACTATTTTGTGCATTCTGATGGAGCATCAGCTACAACAATACATCTTCCTTTTTCATTTCCTTAAACATGATCCAGAATGGGGTGAGGCCAAGGGGGATGCCACATGGCACCTGGGTGGTTGGCAATTAGGACCCAAAGCATTTCCACAAGATGCAGCACCAATACACACTCCCAGACTGAAATAACATCTGTGTCGATAACAGATTAACACTTGTCATCAAAATGTATCACTCGATCAGTCAGCAGCAAAGGATGTGAGATGTCTGGCAAAGATTAATGTGTGCCGTGTCTGCTGCATTGTTACCTTGAGTGAGTCAAAGCAGGCGATGACTCGGCCGTTCTCCACATGGCAGCTCCGGGAAGGGTGGGCGAACTTGCACTCAGCATCAGTCCGTGAGCAGGTTCCTCTCTGGAACTCGCGACACACTTCGAGGGTCAGCCATTTGGTGTCCCGTCCCATGGCCATACTGACAGCCATCACAGCTACTCACAAAACCCCAAGCGGCAGCAGGGGGAGGTGGAAAACTGCCTAAGTGCAAGGTTAACTAAAATGATTCTGCAGAAAAAAAATCCCCAGTAAAGCATGCAAGGAGTAAAAATATTTCCGTTTCCTTGACAGAACCGATCAGTGAGTCCTTTTGGTTGGTTTACTTTCGGTGGGTGGGTGGGGGTTATTAGTTCTACCTGGGAAGAATGGCAGCTGAGGTTTCACTGGAGGGCGTGTGATATGTCGGCCCTCGACTTTGGGCAGAGGCCAGCTCTGCCTGTTTAAAAGAACACAAATTCATCTGAGGACATGACTGTTGTTTATGTATTTATGACAAGACACTACTCCAGCGAGAGAGAGAGAGAGAGAGAGAGAGAGAGAGAGAGAGAGAGAGAGAGAGAGAGAGGCACTGTGATGACTGCGTCTGTCTCAGAATGTCAGTGGCCCCCACGTCCACCAATGACCACCGTAACTCAGCGTTACACTCACGTCAACATCTCCAAGGCTGAGTCGGTCACAGCAGAGCTCCCAAGACAAGATATTTCATAGGAAATAAAAAGCAGAACCTTATAGAATGATGTCCTTGTGCTGATGAGGAGAGATGGCGGCTCTCCGGGTATGTACAGACTGCAGCGCAGCAATGTGGAATGGATGACTGGAAAGATAAAATATAGTTTCCATTCAAGACTGAACGCGCAGTGAGCTCTGCACTGCAGCTCAGCGGGGTCAGACAACAGACGACTCCTCGCAGTAGGCACTTTGGACTTCTTCTTCCTCCTCTTACTTCAGCCACTTTCTCACTCCTCCTCCGTGGTCTGACCGTATCTTATTCTTCGACTGCCATCCTCCTCACTGCCCTTTCTTCTGCATGTCCTTGATTGTTGCAATGCTCTCGCTGTGGATCATAAAACAAAACAAACCAAATATGTTTAAAAACCAGTAGCAAAAAAGACGTTAAAAATGAACAGCTAAAGTCATATTTTCGGCTTCTTTACAGAGATAACGAGGTGCAGAGGACCACGAGGCAGAAGGGTGGAAAGGAAAAAGAGAAACTAACTGGGGGAGCAGAGCGTGCAGGAGGGAGGGAGGCAGCAGTGAACAGGAAAGGGCAAGCTATGTCTTGATTAAGTGATACAAGAGAGGGAGAGAGGGAGGATGGAAGGAGGTTGAAAGCAAGGCTGCGATGTCACTTTAACTTCCCTGAGCTGCACAGTGAAGAAACTAAACGGCTAACTTGGTGCGAACTGCACCGTAATACTCTAGCGAAAAGCAGTGCCCTTGAAGCCGCACAGGCTGGCACGTGCGGCTGACGCCAAAACTGACCGCGCCAGGCGGTTATCAGTGTCGGGGGAAGGAGAGAAAAGGCATTTCTAGTATTTCTCAGCAGCAGCTGCTCTGCATGGAGCAAAGCTGCAACCAATCAGATGTGTGCTTGCAAGCAGGCAGAGCTCATCCCCAGCCAATCAAAGGGCAGGTTTTGACAGTGGCTCCTCCCTCTACAGAGCTTGTCCTTGTTCCTCACAGGCCTTTTTTTTTCTACTGTCATGGCTGAGCCATGTGCTACTGTTCCCACTGTATGTCTGTGAAGTGATTGTCAACAGAGGGATAAATTGTAACGAGTGGACGTTTGCGCTGCTCACCATGCAGCAAAGTAACAGGTCCAGATGGTGATTACAGATAAAGAATTCGTGAGGCGGCTGGTTAAAGCTCTGTGCAGAGAAGACGCTCCCTTCACGGAGAAGGGTAAAGTCCAAACTGTGATTTGGACTTCTTAGGAAAGACGAAGGTTGCTCTGGACAAAATTCAAGAATGCAGAAAATTCAAGCACAATGTGTGTAAACGAGATCTGTCCTGAAAGACCAGTACCTCCCATCAAACTGTAAACTAGGGAATGGCCTGGGGCCCGAAACTGGACCCATGCAGAATGGTTTATCACATTATCGTACATAATCCACAGCAAAGATTTAGTTGGAGACTAAAATGATGTTCATTAGGGGCAGGTGATGATGATTTCCCTTTTAGTCCATTTCTGCCTTGGGCCCTCAGAGTCCAGTGAAATGGAGCTGTCATGTTTGTTTATTAAGAACAAGTTTACGCTTGTTTTCCATAAAGTCACAAATCAGGTTTTTGACTTGTTTCAAAACTTCAGTTAAATCAAGGGTCTATATTATTATAGCATGTGCAGCATGGTGGCTTGGTGGTTAGCACTGTTGACTCACAGCAACAAGGTCAGGGGATCACTTCCCACCTGTGGCCTTTCTGTGTGGAGTTTGCATGTTCTCCCCATGTTTGCGTGAGTGTGAATGTTTGTCTGTCTATATGTAGTCCTGCAAACAGACTGGTGTCCTGTCCAGGGATAGTCTCCAGCACCTCTCCCCCACGTTCCTTAACTGGGGTAAGTGGAGATAGAAAAGGGATGGATTTCTATAGGACTTTTACATCTACTTGAAGCGCTTTACAATGAGTCCTCACATTCAGGTGGGGGTGTTGCTCTAATTCAGCAATCTGGGTTTAGCTTGCTAGCTTTTGGGGGTCTATAATATGAGTGAAGCGTCACACAGTGGCGCGAAGCTCACTCATGGTACAGGGCGTCCTAAACAGGAAGTGCCAAAATTCAAGTCCACAGTAAAACAGGAAATGTTAAAAAAAAATGCTTAAAAAGACGGGGTGTCTGGGGGGCCTCTGCCCCCCAGAAGCTGAAAGGTTTTTGCTATGCTAATGCTCTGCTGAAGCATCTACTCAAAATAAAATCTGAAGGACCTGGTGAGATGCTGACGAGCTTCGCTCCTTCATGTCCACGACATATGCATATTATAATTTGAACATCTGACTCTCTGCTCTCCCTAGGATACTGTGTATACAGTTGTATGCAAGTGTTTGGGCGTCCCTGATGATTTCCATGATTTTCCTTTATAAATCATTGGTTGTTTGGATCAGCAATTTCAGTTAAATATTTCATATAGCAGACAAACACAGTGACATTTGAGAAGTGAAATGAAGTTTATAGGAGTTATAGAAAGTGGGCAATAATTCTTTAAACAAAATTAGGCGGGTGCATAAATTTGGGCACCCCAACAGAAAAAATACATCAATATTTAGTAGATCCTCCTTTTGCAGAAATAACACCCTCTCAACACTTCCTATAGCTTTCAATGAGAGTCTGGATTTTCATTGAAGGTATTCTGGACCATTCTTGTTTACAAAACATCTCAGGTTTGTTGGTTTCCAAGCATGGACAGCCCACTTAAAATCACACCACAGATTTCAATAATATTCAGGTCTGGGGACTGAGATGACCATTCCAGAACATTGTACTTGTTACTCTGCATGAATGCCTTAGTAGATTCTGAGCAGTGTTTAGGGTAGTTGTCTTGTTGAAAGAATCCAGCCCCAGTGCAACATAAACCTTGTCACTGATTCATATTGATTGAATATTGTTCTCATGAATCTGCTGATATTGACTGGAATCCATGTGACCCTCAGCTTTAATAAGATTCCCAGTACCTGCACTGGCCACACAGCCACACATCATGATGGAACTACCTCCAAATTTTATTGTAGGTAGCAAGTGTTTTTCTTGGAATGCTGTGTTCTTTTTCAGCCATGCATACCGCCACTTGTTATTTTCAAATAACTCAATTTTAGTTTCATCAGTCCACAGCAACGTATTCCAAAATGAAGCTGGCTTGTCCAAATGTGCTTTAGCATACCTCAAGTGACTCTGTTTGTGGCGTGTACGCAGAAAAGGCTTCCTCTGCATTACAGCATCTCTTTGTGCAAAGTGCGCTGTATAGTTGAATGATGCACAGGGACACTATCTGTAGCAAGACCATGTTGTAGGTCTTTGGAACAGGTCTGTGGGTTGACTATGACTGTTCTCACCATCCTTTGCTTCAGCTTATCTGAGATTTTTCTTGGCCTGCCACTTCGGGCCTTAACTAGTACTGTGCCTGCTGCCTTCCATTTCCTCACTATGTTCCTCACAGTGGAAAGTGACAGCTGAAATCTCTGAGATAGCTTTTTATATCCTTCCCCTAAACCATAATGTTGAAAAATCTTTGTTTTCAGGTCATTTTGAGAGTTGTTTAGAGGTTCCCATGTTGCCACTCATTAGAAGAGATGCAAAGAGGGGAAACATTTGCAAATGACCACCTTAAATCCCATGATTGGATTGGATTCTCCTGTGTAAGGAGGTCAAGGGTCAATGAGCTTACCAAACCAATTTTGTGTTTCAATAATTATTGCTAAATGTATTTAAATCAATAAAATGACAAATTTATTCAAATTTATGCACCTGCCCAATTTTGTTTAAATAATTATTGCACACTTTCTGTAAATACTAGAAACTTCATTTCACTTCTCAAATATCAGTGTATTCGTCTGCTATATATTTAACTGAAATTTCTGATCCATACAACCAATGATTTATAAAGGAAAATCATGAAAATTATCAGGGGTGCTGAAACTTTTGCATACAACTGTAGCCAAAGTCAGAAGAATAAAAATCAACCATGTTATTTTGTGACCATATATACGCCCCTGGGCTCATATTCTGAGTTCTTTGATGAATTTGGTGAGTTTATCTCTCATTTGGCAACCCATGCAGATAACATTCTGATCATTGGTGACTTCAACATTCATATAAATAAGCCTTCTCTCTCCCTCTGCAAATCATTCATCAACATTATGGATGAATTAGGATTGCAGCAATGCATTTGAGGTTCGACTCACATTAGTGGAAATACCCTGGATTTGGTCCTCGTCCTCGGTATCTCTGTCAGAAATAGTGATATCGTGCCTCTTGCATCAGTGGGCTCAGATCACTCACTTATTAAGTTTACAGTCTCGTTGCCATGTTTACTGGAACAGGAACCTTATTTATCATCACGGCGACTCATCAATGCTTCAACTACAATTGAAATTGGAGCCAGACTGCCTGATATGTTAGCGTCACTTTCAGAAAATGACCATTCAGTAGACAGTCTTATGAACAGTTTAAACTCAGTGCTCACAACCACGCTCAACATGACTGCTCCACCTAAATTAAAACTCCGCCCCCCCCAAAAAAACATATTCACCTTGGTTCAGTGATTATTTACGTGGTCTCAAGCATAAATCTACAGGTCTAGAACAAAAATGGCGTAGCTCAAAACTAGAAGTATTCCACCTCGTGTGGCACGGTGTTATTATAGACTATAAGCATGTACTACTGACTGCAAAGCGGGCCTACTATGATTTGATCAACAAAAACAAGCATAACTCAAAGTTCTTGTTTGACACGGTGGCAACACTTATTCATGGACAACCACCTGTAAGTCGCTCTCCTTTTACAGCCCAAAATTTCTTAGATTACTTTGAGAAGAAAATAGATGGCATTAGGTTAAACATAACACCTTAGTATTGTCTCTGCTTTCCTGTCAATTTACTGCTGCTTACATGTAGTTTTTCCAGCCAACTGATTCTGCTCTTTTTCTATCTGTCCGAGGTACTGATGACATCGCACAAGACAGCTGCAAACCACAAGGTGCTGGACTGACCACAAGATGCCATGCCTGACGCAGCACACTGCAGTCTGCATTTAGAATAAAGTTTGCCGCAGTAACAGGCCCACTGACGGCATGAGGAATGAACACTGGCCCTGCACCCCAGGGTGCTGGATGACCCCCTGTCTGTGGCATAAATGCTTGCATGGTCATCTCAACAACTGCACCTTGTTTTTGATGTTATTTTGATTTCCTGTTTTCTATTTCTTCAGCTTTGTAAAACTTTGCAAAAACCTTGTAACTGCTAGAATAGCAGTGGATCACACCTCCGAGTCTGGTCTGCTTAAGGTTTCTTCCTCAAATAATCAGAGAGAGTTTTTCCTTACCACTATCGCCTGTGTGCTTGCTCTAGGGGTTGGTAAGATTAGACCTTACTTGTGTGAAGCGCCTTGAGGCAGTTTGTTGTGATTTGGCGTAATATAAATTAAATAAATTGAATTCACCCGTTCATACGCATACCACTGTCATTGTACTGCGACGCAAGGCACTCACCTGCACACTGGGAGCAACTTGGGAATTAAGGACCTTGCCCAAGGGCCCTAAGTGATTTTTCATTCTGATGGAGTTTTGAACCTCTACTCACAAACCCACTACTTTCACCATAAGATTATCATTTCTCCAAGTTGATCATTTCATGCTTATTCCTATCAAACAAATGATAACAGACAAAATCCATATCTCAGCCTACTGTCTCATACACTCTACTTTAAAACCATTAACAGTTGAGATCGTCTCTATTCTCTCGCTGTCGCAAATGAGACAGTCAAAAAAAAAAATTACCTGCACCCTTAAGTGGACAATAAATCAACAGCTGCCGATAGAGCATCATTAAATATGTGCACATCATGTTACAGAAGATTGCAGATAAATGTACTCTGCAAACATCAGGTTTGGGGTCTCAAAAGAAAAATAACAACTGAACTTAGAAGAGTTATTCACATATCTGTCCTGGTTTTGCACGTTCTCTTTTTATTTATTGCATTTTTGTGTGTTGGATTTATGCTATATTTGACACATTATCGATGCTTGAATCTGTATTTTTTTCATACTTGTGTATCACTGAAACTTTAGTCAACAAATTTGTGAAATAAAAAGAACTTACTTATGATTTTCCATGAATAAATCACATCTACTTTGGAAAAAACAACTCAAAATGCACCAAATCATTCAGCAGGAATGATTCTGTGCTCATTCAGTTCTTATAGGCTCTAAAAAGATGATTTATTATTAAATTTGCAATATTTTCCTCAAGACAAGAAACCAAGAAATATCAAAATTAATTGGTTAATATTGAGACTATTTTATTATTAGGAATTTTACTTGTAAAAATTGAACAGACAAGAAATTACAGGGATGTGGAGAAAAAAACTGCAATGTTGCACAAATAAAGTGATGAATGCTTGAATTGTAGTAATTCCTGTAGTCACAAGAATCTAAATCTCCAGAGGGTCTATATAATTTGCCTTTTCTTATTATTATTGCAGTACTAGTTGGGACTTTAATCCTTATGGGCCCAGAAACATAACAAAACATTGGTGAGGACTCGCTGGAGAGTCCACGAGCCCCTGAGGGTTAAGCAAATGAAGAGTGTGTTTGAATGACAGCATTCGCCCTATTGAGGTTTCAAATCTCGCAAAACTTCGAAGAGGTCGCCGCTCTGCGAGATGTCAGTAGCACTGAGACACCTGATCAGGCTGTACTTTAACTGCTGCACATGGACAACAGCATTAACATTGCAACATAAAACTCTTTGTATATTGTGCCTAAACCTCTTGTGAATATGTTATCTAGGTTTTTAGATGTTGTTATTGTGTTTGTTTTATGTACAGTTGTGCTCAAAACTTTACATACCCTGGCAGATTTTTTGCTTTTTTGGCCATTTTTAAGAGAATATGAATGACAACACAAAAATGTTTTTTTTTCACTCATGGTTAGTGGTTGGGCGAAGCCATTTATTGTCAAACAACTGTGTTTCCTCATTTGAAATCAAAATGACAAGAGAACTACCCAAATTAACCTGATCAAAAGTTTACATACCCCTGTTCTTAATACTGTGTGTTGCCCCTTTAACGTCAATGACAGCTTGGAGTCTTTTGTGGTGGTTGTGGATGAGGCTCTCTGATGGTAAAGCTGCCACTGAATATGTTTCGGACTTTATTTACATCAATTACTAAGAAATACAAACAATATGACACTCTATGGTAAACCTGCATGGAGTAGACAGTTCTCAAAAACTGAGTGACAATGCAAGAAGGAGAAGAGTGAGGAAAGCCACCAAGAGACCCAGACAACCCAGAAGAAGTTATAAGCTTATGTGGTTGTGATTGGAGAAATTATGCACAGTGCAAGCTTTGCATTTTGTATCACGTTATCCATCTTCATAATGAAGTGGTATAGAGGAGGATTTTCTTAAAAAGACCTGAAAGTTTAGCTACAAATTGCCAGAAGGTACATCTGAGATGCAAGCCTGGATTTGATCTGTTTTGGTGAAAGAAAATCCTTCTCTGCTCTACTCCACTATGAAGCTAAGAGTAGTGGTGCAAAATGCAAAATTTGCACTGAGCACAATTTCTCCAATCACAGCCACATAATCCCATAACTTCTCCTGGGTTGTCTGGGTGTCTTGGTGGCTTTCCTCACTCTTCTCCTTCTTGCACAGTCACTCAGTTTTTGAAAACTGTCTACTCCATGCAGATTTACCATAAAGTGCCATACTGTTTGTATTTCTTTGTAATTAATGTAAATAAAGTCCAAGACATATTCAGTGGCAGCTTTACCATCAGAGAGCCTCGTACAGAACTACCACAAAAGACTCCAAGCTGTCATTGGTGTTAAAGGGGCAATACACAGTATTAAGAACAGGGGTATGTAAACTTTGGATCAGGGTCATTTGGGTAATTCTCATGTCATTTTGATTTAAAAAGAGGAAACACAGTTGTTTGACAATAAATGGCTTCACCCAACCACTAACCGTGAGTGAAAAAACATTCTGTGTTGCCATTCATATTCTCTTAAAAATGGCCAAAAAAGCAAAAATTCTGCCAGGGTACGTAAACTTTTGAGCACAACTGTAAACATGTGAGAAGCTCAGGTTGTTTCTCCGTTATTTTCAATGGGAATCGCTGTGAGCCACCATCGCTTCCTGTTCATGTCGTTCTGGGGGAAAGTGAAGTTTGCTCTTTAACGTCCTGCTTATTGTCCTTTACAACACTGTTTGTCCAGTTTGTTCTTGAGTAATATACATAAAATGTCTGAAATATGTTTTGCCTTTATTAAATTCCACACAGGTTAAACGTAACAGACACAGATTATTTGGAATATTTATTTTAGCAAGTTTTCAGGGTCTCTTATTAACGTGATGAAAAGCATAAAAATTACATTTTGGTAGCATAATGTTCATTTGCAATTGCCATCGTGTGGTTTCTCTATGTTGTTTAGACTGGAGTGACTCTCTGGCGCACGAGGGATTATGGGATATCTCAATAGGAGGAATACAGTTGCACCGCTCAGAAGAAGACTGCAGTGGACTGAAAAAACAGTAGATGCAAACTGAAGTGATACATTCACATTCAAACAGATGCACATATTAGCCAAAAAAAAGAAAAAAAAAAAAAATGGAAGCAGTGAGCGAGGAGCAGGTTTGCTTTGCCATCTTAAGCATTATGGCCGTGTGTGTTTCCACGCCTACATGCAGATCAATACAAAGTTTTCTCAGGGGAGGACAAGACAAGCTTTCCTCCTGCAGGACAGGCCACGTTGCATCCGCTCCCCGTGTCATGCAGCCTTGCTTACGAACAGATGCTGCATCTCAGCAATGTGCAAACTGCATTATCAAAACGATCCCATCGCTTGGTGTTCGCCTTCTCCACAATATATAGCACACGGTGCATCAATGCCCTTACAGCTGTTCTTCGAAAGCTAAGTCGGTGATCCTGAAACTCCCCCAAAAGCCATTTTAATTTCTAATGCACATTACACTGAAATGCGTATAGCAGGGCACTAAATGAGCTTCCACTTGATGTTTTCTGTCTTTGATACATGTTCAGTGAGACATGAAAAGTGTTTAACACAACAGACTGCAAACCATGAAAGCAATTCCTAAGATAATAAATGAGACATTTCAGAAAAGCTCATAAGTGAGTGTAAAAGCAAAAGAAAAAAACAATCATCAGTGGCCCAATACACACATTAATGAAATAATAATTTACAATCAACAGGAGGCTGACACAACCGCGCGAGTAAATCCAATGTTACTTTGTCATTTTTTACAAAAAGTGTTGGATTTCATTTCTTGTACTGATAACAGTGATAACAGTGGAGGGCTTGTCCAACAAAAATGTAGATCAGTAGGTGGGTGCGTTTGTCCATTGCAGTCACATGGTTCAAGCAGTAACTCAAAACCAATAACTGGTATTATTTTGTACATCTCTAACTTATTTAAAAAAAAAAAAAAACAATTATGAGGACAAACTGATAAAAGCTGGTGAACTGTCATGCACCACATCAATAGAAAACACTATTTTAAATGTTTTTAGCAAGGGCCAAAGGCTCGAAATCCCGTTCAGGGGGGGTCTTCCCCAGAAATCTCAGACGCATTCTGGTGCATTTTCAGGTGTATTTACCCACCAAAAAAAAAAAAAAAAAAAAAAAAAAAAAACCCTCCTAAAAAATTAATTTTTTTGTTGGGTCAGGTCAATTTTTCCACCCCAGAGAAGAGCCTTTTCACACAACTTGTATCATCGCGACAGAGCTGTGTGAAAAGACTCTATTTTCCCACATTAGCAGGATGACAAAACTATAATACACAGTCTATCACATGGATTAGAATACAGTCTTATAACTATTTCATAAAACCACATATTTGCATTTGACTGCTTCTGTTCCATCTCTACATTTATCTAAACATTTGACAACTGAACTGATAGTGTCTTAAAATAAACTAAAATAAAATATGATACAAGTAAAGCTGCATCTACTCTTCATTAAGTCACCAGTATAACTTTTAGCTCTTTTTTTTTGGTACAATTAGAATGAAAGTTTCTACCCAACTGCTGTTGCATGAATCAAATGACCATGTCACACGCCACACTTTAAATAGAGTGCAATATTTATGTGGAATATCCACTGCCACTGACATATCTATAGTTTTGTACATACTTTTCTCTTAATATGCTTTTCTCAATATGCAATCTGTTTTTTACTACTATGTTCTTAGAATTTCTTTCTTTTTTTTAAATTTGCGCTCTGGAAAGACCTCTTTCATTTGGTTAAATTTTATGTTTATTTGTCTTTTCTTCTCTACACCTTTCAAGTTTGCGTGTGGTTCACTCTGGTTTATATTTGCACTGAAAGGCTTGCACCTTAAACTCCCATCACACATAGTACGAATGTGCACAAAGCAGCAGACTGAGGTTGAAATGGCAAAAATGGCAATAATCAAGACACAGTTGGGAGGCACAGACAGTTGGAATGCCATGTACAGCTGCCAGATGACCACTTAGAAAATGGGCGGATCCAGTCCGGACTGAGTTGTGCACACCCACACAAACGCAACGCAGCCCAAACATTGTTGGACAACAGTACGAAGACACAGACTGTTGTCAGACTGCATCAGAATCATAAATAAAGCACCCAGACTACCGGATGGATGTGCTCGAGTGCTGTCACTCACTCACTGATTCGCTCGCCCACTCGCTCCTTCGGGTGCACTGACGTCTGAGCAGGACTGTACGCTGGCAGGAAGGACATGTGTGTTCCACACATGATGGACTGTCAGCACTGTGATAGTGATGTGATGAGCACACGGAGTACACGGAGGGGCTGTGCACCACACTGTCAGTTGGATCCTCAGCTCGCCGTGGGACGGTGCTTGACATGTGATATTTCTATGTTGTGGTGGACGAGGCATTTGTGAGCCGATGTTGTCAGCACATGGTGCAGCTGGGTTGAGAGGAGCTTCACCACAGGCTGTAGCCCCTGGCCACTGCCCTCCCTGTGCTGTAACACTCACCTGGGGCCATACTGGAGGTGAGTTTACATGTTTATTTATGGTGTCATGGCCTGGCAAAACAGTTTCACTGTTATTCCTCAGACAGCGTTTGATGGCAAACATGTCATAATATGTGTATTACGGGGGTGACATCCCGTTCAGCTGCGTTGCGGGCGCCGAACTTCTGACGCGCACAATGATGATAGACAGTGCTTCCACTTTGGTTGCGCAATGTTCATGTCCACTTCGCATGATGGATGTGTGCCACATCCAAGTTGCATATCGACATTTCCTTTGCACTCCCTTAATGGCATCCAGTGGAGGTCCACGTACGTGGCACAAGCGGGATATGCCGGCAGGATTTGACATGCCCGATCCATTTCAGGGTTCCCCTGACCACAATTAGATTGGTCCCGATGCTGTTATGACACTGTACGAATATGTAGATTGTAGTGAGATTGAGCTCAGGCTGCCGTTCAATGGGTGTCTCACCTGGACTGCATTACAAGTGTTTTGGACAAGTGCAAAACATTTGAGGCAGCCGCGTGAATGGACCCGTCTGTGTTGACTGCTCTGAGACAGCTGCCGACGTTTTCAGACTTTTCAAATGTGGGTCGATTCTTCATTCAGACACCAGTCGGCCTCATTCATGCTATATGTGACGGGGGTCTTACGTTTCACTGTACTTGTTACAATGATAAGAAAGAATCTGTATCTCTCAGGAACACTGATTTGGGTTTAAATTTGATTCTTATTCACTTCTATAAATGGGAAACAGAGTTGGATATACAACTCCAATTCCAATGAAGTTGGGACGTTGTGTAAAATGTAAAATAAAAACAGAATACAATGATTTTCAAATCCTCTTCAACCTATATTCAACTGAACACAACACAAAGACAAGATATTTAATGTTCAAACTGACAGATTTTTTTGTTTTTGTGCAAATATTTGCTCATTTTGAAATGGATGCCTGCAACACGTTTCAAAAAAGTTGGGATGGGGCAACAAAAGACTGGGAAAGTTGATGAATGCTCAAAGAACACCTAATTGGATACAAGTGAGTGTCATGATTGTGTTATGTGGGCCGCTGAAGAGGAGGTACTGCTGGCCCACCACCACCAGAGGGCGCCCTGCTTGGAGTGCGGGCTCCAAGCACGAGAGGGGGCCAGACCCAGAAGAAGTGACAGCTGTCATTCATCCTCAGCACCAGCTGTCACTCGTTCATCATCATCATCATCACCATAAAGGCCGGACTGCAACTCCACCTCCTCGCCGAGAAATCGACTACCGAAGAGGTAATTTCTCTGCTGACTCAAACCGTTGAGTGATAATCTGAACTTCTTTTGCAGCCGTTATCCTGTGGTGTTCGTCCTTATCTATGGGATTGGCGTTTGGTGTGACAGCGACGGCTTCGCCTCACACCCCAAACCAGATAAGTGGATTAAACAGGAGCTGCACGAGTGTGTGATTGGAGGTGGAGGTGCTCCCTCCTAACTGTGTGCAGACTGTGGATTACTGAGTGTGCGGACTCACACTCATTCATCTTGTCTTTGCTTTCTGCCAGCAGTACCAGGGTCGACAGCCGAAGACAGAGGCCACCTGGAGACTTGGGACTTGGCGGCTCCGGTGTTCTTCAGACCGTTGGTGGTGGAAGCCGTGTGGGACGCGGCTTCTCTCTCGTCGGGGGTCTTCTATCTTCGAGCCTGCCCACATGTCACCTGGTGTTAATTGACTTTACAAATTTTGTGTATTTAGTTGTGTGTTGTCACAACATTAAATTGTTACTTTTTGGCTTATTCATTGTCCGTTCATTTGCGCCCCCCGTTGTGGGTCCGTGCTACGACACCTTCCCAACAGATTGGGTATAAAAGGAGCATCCCCAAAAGCCTCAGCTGTTCACAAGCAAAGATGGGGCGAGGATCACCACTTTGTGAACAACTGCGTGAAAAAATAGTCCAACAGTTTAACAACATTTCTCAATGTTCAATTGCAAGGAATTTAGGGATTCCATCATCTACAGTCCATAATATAATCAGAAGATTCAGAGAATCTGGAGAACTTTCAACACGTAAGCGGCAAGGCTGAAAACCAACACTGAATGCTCGTGACCTTTGATCCCTCAGGCAGCACTGCATTAAAAACCGACATCATTGTGTAAAGGATCTTACAGCGTGGGCTCAGGAACACTTCAGAAAACCATTGTCAGTTAACACAGTTCATCGCTACATCTACAAGTGCAAGTTAAAACTCTACCATGCAAAGCGAAAGCCATACATCAACAACATCCAGAAATGCCGCCGCCTTCTCTGGGCCCGAGCTCATTTGAAGTGGACAGACACAAAGTGGAAAAGTGTGCTGTGGTCTGATGAGTCCACATTTCAAATTGTTTTTGGAAATCATGGACGTCGTGTCCTCTGGACAAAAGAGGAAAAAGACCATCCAGATTGTTAGGAGCACAAAGTTCAAAAGCCAGCATCTGTGATGGTATGGGGGTGTGTTAGTGTCCATGGCATGGGCAACTTACACATCTGTGATGGCACCATCAATGCTGAAAGGTACATCCATGTTTTGGAGCAACACATGCTGCCATCCAAGCAATGTCTTTTTCAGGAACGTCCCTGCTTATTTCAGCAAGACAATGCCAAGCCACATTCTGCACGTGTTACAACAGCGTGGCTTCATAGTAAAAGACTGCGGGTACTAGACTGGCCTGCCTGCAGTCCAGACCTGTCGCCCGTTGAAAATGTGTGGCGTATTAGGAAGCACAAAATACGACAATGGAGACCCCGGACTGTTGAACAACTGAAGTCGTACTTCAAACAACAATGGGAAAGAATTCCACCTACAAAGCTTCAACAATTAGTGTCCTCAGTTCCCAAACGCTTATTGAGTGTTGATAGAAGGAAAGGTGATGTGACACAGTGGTAAAGATACCACTGTCCCAGCTTTTTGAAACGTGTTGCAGGCATCCATTTCAAAATGAGCAAATATTTGCACAAAAACAATAAAGTTTATCAGTTTGAACATTAAATATCTTGTCTTTGTGGTGTATTCAATTGAATATAGGTTGAAGAGGATTTGCAAATCATTGTATTCTGTTTTATTTACATTTTACACAACATCCCAACTTCATTGGATTTGGGGTTGTAGCACTCTGTGATGGGAAACCATCCCATGCTGATGTCAGCATTGTGCAAAACGACGCACAAACGTTTTTCTGACTTCTACGAGCATGTTAAATATTTATCATATTTTCCTCCACATGAATATTTCACACAAGAAACCATAAAATGCAGATTTAGCAGGCAAACATATCACGTTTGCATGGAGACTGTTTGAAGTAAATTTATTCCAAAGACAGAATTTGATTTGTGTGAAATAACTTGAATAGCATCAACTGACAATGAATTCTGTCAAAAATATGATATAATATAAAATCAAAGACCTACCGGGGATGTTAATGTTTCCATATAAATGATGATTAAAAAAAGTCGGGTCAGTGTTTTGGTCCTTTTGGTCAAACTAGCTATGAATTTATTCATGATGAACATTAAATCGTCTCCCGGCAGCAGAACGTTTCATCCATTTGGTTTGTAGTTTCAGCATGTCGCGGAATTCACAGTAAAATCTGTAACAGTGTCTCTCATTCGCTGCATTACAGTCTTGGATCAGGACGTGAAAACATGAGACTTAACCCTCTGGGGTCTGAGGGCATTTTTTGGACAGTTCACTCGCCTGGAATAAATGTTTTATTATTGCTGTTAACAGCTCTCCTTGCATCCCACAATCAATTTTTATGTATCTTTTTTTCAGGACAACCTGTGCTTTCAGAATATATATCTTTTTGTTGTGTTTTATAAGTGTAATAAAGGTTTACAATCAAAAATAGGCAAGGAAAAAATAAAGCGAAAAATAATTTTCCATGCTTCAATCTTAAATATGATCAATCTATCTTTGTTAGTTGGTTATGTACCACAGGCCTTTAAGGTGGCAGTAATTAAACCATTACTTAAAAAGCCATCACTTGACCCAGCTATCTTAGCTAATTATAGGCCAATCTCCAACCTTCCTTTTCTCTCAAAGATTCTTGAGAGGGTAGTTGTAAAACAGCTAACTGATCACCTGCAGAGGAATGGTCTATTTGAAGAGTTTCAGTCAGGTTTTAGAATTCATCATAGTACAGAAACAGCATTAGTGAAGGTTACAAATGATCTTCTTATGGCTTCGGACAGTGGACTTATCTCTGTGCTTGTTCTGTTGGACCTCAGTGCTGCTTTTGATACTGTTGACCATAAAATTTTATTACAGAGATTAGAGCATGTCATAGGTATTAAAGGCATTGCGCTGCGGTGGTTTGAATCATATTTGTCTAATAGATTACAGTTTGTTCATGTAAATGGGGAATCTTCTTCACAGACTAAAGTTAATTATGGAGTTCCACAAGGTTCTGTGCTAGGACCAATTTTATTCACTTTATACATGCTTCCCTTGGGCAGTATTATTAGACGGTATTGCTTAAATTTTCATTGTTACGCAGATGATACCCAGCTTTATCTATCCATGAAGCCAGAGGATACGCACCAATTAGCTAAACTGCAGGATTGTCTTACAGACATAAAGACATGGATGACCTCTAATTTCCTGCTTTTAAACTCAGATAAAACTGAAGTTATTGTACTTGGCCCCACAAATCTTAGAAGCATGGTGTCTAACCAGATCGTTACTCTGGATGGCATTTCCCTGATCTCTAGTAATACTGTGAGAAATCTTGGAGTTATTTTTGATCAGGATATGTCATTCAAAGCGCATATTAAACAAATATGTAGGACTGCCTTTTTGCATTTACGCAATATCTCTAAAATCAGAAAGGTCTTGTCTCAGAGTGATGCTGAAAAACTAATTCATGCATTTGTTTCCTCTAGGCTGGACTATTGTAATTCATTATTATCAGGTTGTCCTAAAAGTTCCCTAAAAAGCCTTCAGTTGGTTCAGAATGCTGCAGCTAGAGTACTGACGGGGACTAGCAGGAGAGAGCATATCTCACCCGTGTTGGCCTCCCTTCATTGGCTTCCTGTTAATGCTAGAATAGAATTTAAAATTCTTCTTCTTACTTATAAGGTTTTGAATAATCAGGTCCCATCTTATCTTAGGGACCTCGTAGTACCATATTACCCCATTAGAGCGCTTCGCTCTCAGACTGCGGGCTTACTTGTAGTTCCTAGGGTTTGTAAGAGTAGAATGGGAGGCAGAGCCTTCAGCTTTCAGGCTCCTCTCCTGTGGAACCTGCTCCCAATTCAGATCAGGGAGACAGATACCCTCTCTACTTTTAAGATTAGGCTTAAAACTTTCCTTTTCGCTAAGGCTTATAGTTAGGGCTGGATCGGGTGACCCTGGACCATCCCTTGGTTATGTTGCTTTAGACGTAGACTGTGTTTCATAATTATTGTATGGCCTTGCCTTGCAATGTGGAGCGCCTTGGGGCAACTGTTTGTTGTGATTTGGCGCTATACAAGAAAAAAGTTGATTGATTGATTGATAAGGGTGGCTGCTGTTGTACTACAGAGCACTGCGTCCCTCATCAAACACAGTGCACCAAATGGCTACCTGACTGCATGACCTTCACCGGAGCTCTGAGGCTCTCCGACTTTATCACCTCACAACAACAGATGATACTATACAGTATTATCATCCTGCAATTTGAGCAACATTTGTCTGCTTTACTACACCTCCCAGGATCTGAGCCCAATTTCCATCAAACTTAGCATAATGCTGAAGGTTAACCCTGGAATTAGCCTTAACCCTCATGGGACCATGGACTCACCGGTGAGCCTGTGGTTAAAGGGTATGTTTTGGCAAAGGTCAAGGTAATTGGGGACAAAGGTCTAAATTTTGATTCTTTACTCTGATGCCCACCAAACATATGAAGGTTGGTTCTCGAACTTCCCATGCACACCTACATTTTCAAAAGGGTAATCATGAGTGCTAAAAAAGTGCTAAAAGTGCTAAACAGTGATTGGCTTAGTAATCCATTATGTAAACCTGTGGACCCTGAACAGAGTGTCTGAAATGCATTTGTCCTGTCGTGAACATCTGAGATTACCTTATGCTACCCATAATGCATTGCTGCCTGGCACAGCATGTGCTCACAAAACCTTAAAAATTAGCACATTACTTTAAAACGAAAACATATATCTGATATTTTCACTTTATAAACTTCAGACATGACAATAATTTTAAATAACTTGTCTAAAATGAGTGGTTAAAATTTGAACCATAAGTTAAACATGTATGCCTCTGGATGACTTGGTGACATTGCGATTATATTAGTATTGTATTAAAGGAAATGACTTTGTTTTTGGTCACCAGCTCTCCTTTGCTTACAGAGGATAGAGTGGTTTCTGTTTGCAGAGGGTAGAACAACATGCCTATTAGGAAACTTTTAACAGGTAGGTCTCAACAGCTTTAACAGTTTTAAAAATGTTTTTCACTGTTCAGCTTAGTTTAGTACGTTATCGGTCTAAAAGTTATCGGACGGTAATTCATCGGAAGATAATTACTCCTATGATGGTTTTTAAATTTATCTAAAAAGATAATCAGATAATGAAAACATTATCTTCGATAATTATCTGTTATCGGATTATCGGAAGTGTGCCCACCACTGCCTATTTGTACATATTATAAACAAAACATGACTAAAATACTGTAGAAGATGTTAGCTAAAAAGATTAGAAAATATTATCATAGTCCATGACCCAGTAGTCAGTTTTGACCAAAACATTACCAAAGGGACTAAATGACACTTACAATCCAGCCTCATTAAACTATGACCTACACAAAAATACATACACTGGCCATCCCAGGGTGGGAGCTATAGCCAAGTTGGGGTCAATGAAGAATGACACAGGGATCACAATTTAGAAATGCTCCAATCATACTGAAAAGTATACCACATTATTTGTCTGATCATTAAGATTGCTATGGAGTTATGGGGTAAAAACAGCAAACTTAGTGACAAAGGCCAATTTGAGTTTGTACAGGGGTCAAAAGTTAAAGTTGCTCCAACTTGGTAAATAGTGGTGTAAATCATTAGTTGAGCTAATCGGATAAATAAATGGAATAGTTTTGACTGTGCTGAAGATTTGGTCTCCAAAGTAATGGTCAAATAAAGTCAACATCCATTTGATTCTATAATACAGGGGTGCCCAGTATGTTAATCAAGATCCACTGGCCAATCGCAATGATAGTGTAGGTAAATCGCATGGAAATAAAACTCAACTGACCACTTTACCCACTTTACGCATTTGATGCTGCAAGCTGTTCATCTGCTGTTTTATGCAGCAGCTCCGAGTTGAAAAAACAGTTGTTGTCATGTCTCTGTCTCAAAGCGCAGTGACGGCTGCACACCTGACATTTTGACACTTTTTTTTTCTTTAAAACTCTGCTGCTCTGTGAGTGTCCTCGCTGTGGTTAAACTAAAAACAGCTAAGGACCCATGACACATTAACAACAAATACAAACGCTTTTTATTTGTCAGTATTCCTATGGTTTTTACTACAGTTCTGCACTAACTTTAGCTGAGAAGACAATGTATGCTTAGTGTTCGTAATGTAGGCAGATCATTTTAACTTGGTCATTTTAAAAGTAGCTCGCAAGCCAAAAAAATGTTGGCACCCCCGCTACAACATATGACATATATTACCCTGTAATGTGATAACAAAGCATGACAGATTGTGCAAGCTATTTCTTAAAAAAAAACAAAAAAAAAAACTATTTATGACAGCCAATTCTCTGTCAGACTGTCAAATCTCTTGCCTTATTCCTTTACTGGCAGCACCTGTTTTGTGATATTTACACTGCTGCTAACAGTCGGTTTGTAGAGCGCTCGACCTTAGCCTGTTTATTAAGCCACCTCCAACTGGGTTGGTTTGTTTGCTCTTATTGCTTGTTTTACAACAAAACTGATTTGGGATTTTGCACATGCCTCTTTGGATTACTCCTGGATCAGGCATTTTGCACATCTTTAATTATATCAGCACTTAAATAAACATTATTTACATGCATGCGTGTGATTAAACTCTTGCTGGTTGATTGCAGCACCTGCCTCAGAATACCCTGGCTATGCCCCTGAGACTGTGCATGTTTTTTTAGAGCATTTACAGCCAAGAGTTCATGTCCCTACGGTGAGACGATGAAAGTGAAGCGTGAAAAAAACCTTGCCAGTACTGTCAGCACTGTAAATATATTTCATTTGTTATTACAGCTATAAAATTAGAGAGAGATTTTATTTTCTGCATAAAAGTTTGAGGATCCAAGGTAATGAGTTTCAGAGTTACAGGGGAAGTGAAAGCAGGTTACATGGGAATCATGTACTTATGCATCTGTGTGTGTGTGTGGGCGTGTGCATGAGACAGTTTAACTAGGCAGACTGGTGCAGAGTCCATAGCCCGGGAGGGGGGGGGGGGGGGGGGGGGCATGCCTTGACTGGCTGTGCTGTCAAAATGTGAAAACAGTGAAATACTGGGATGTGGACATTTACAGCAAAACCCACACACACTCATCTTCAACTGCTTAGCCAACTGTTAAAATTAACACTGTAGATGTGGGTTTAACTCCTGGTGTCGCAGACTGAATGGTCCCCTCTAAAAATTCTTCCGCCCTGCCTTCACTGCACATGCGTCATTTGGGACCACAGCAGCTCATTTGAGTCTGACTCTCTGGAGTGCAGTTTTAAGCAGAAACGAGGTGATAATTGATGAACCGCGGTTAATGCACAGAAATGACGCATCCACAGTGAAAGCAGGGTGGACCGTTCGGTCGGCGACACCAGGTTTATATCCTATCTGTGTCCTTGGATAAGACACGTCATTTGCGTTGTCTCAGTCTACTCAGCTGTAAACGGGTACTGGTTATGATTGGGGAAGTAAACTGTGTGAGACGGGTGTCCCATCCAGGGGGACTTATATTCAATTATTTATGCAGCGCCAAATCCCAACACAAGTCACCCCAAGAAGCTTCACAAAAGATTTAGTATAACCTTACCACCCCCCTCCCCGAGCAAGCACATTGACAACCATAGTGAGGACAAACTCCCTCGCCGTCTCTCTAGACTCTCATCTGCTTCACGCTGTGGAATCCGGGGGTGATCACCAGCAGCAGTGAGCGTCAGGGTCTTTACAGGACTCGCACCTTGTTCTTCACTGGATCCAGTTAAAATTAGAATAATGTCGAAACATTAACCCTTTAAGTGCAGTTGCTGACTCTGAGGAAAGTTCCAGTCCTGCTAACAGCTGTGAAAGACCCCATGGGGGTCATGTAAGCCCAAAAGGCCAACCATGATCTTGGACAACATACAGTAGTGTTCAGAATAATAGTAGTGCTATGTGACTAAAAAGATTAATCCAGGTTTTGAGTATATTTCTTATTGTTACATGGGAAACAAGGTACCAGTAGATTCAGTAGATTCTCACAAATCCAACAAGACCAAGCATTCATGATATGCACACTCTTAAGGCTATGAAATTGGGCTATTATTAAAAAAAAAAGTAGAAAAGGGGGTGTTCACAATAATAGTAGTGTGGCATTCAGTCAGTGAGTTCGTCAATTTTGTGGAACAAACAGGTGTGAATCAGGTGTCCCCTATTTAAGGATGAAGCCAGTACCTGTTGAACATGCTTTTCTCTTTGAAAGCCTGAGGAAAATGGGACGTTCAAGACATTGTTCAGAAGAACAGCGTAGTTTGATTAAAAAGTTGATTGGAGAGGGAAAAATGTATACACAGGTGCAAAAAATTATAGGCTGTTCATCTACAATCATCTCCAAATGGACAAAAAACCAGAGGCGTGGAAGAAAACAGAAAACAACCATCAAAATGGATAGAAGAATAACCAGAATGGCAAAGGCTCACCCATTGATCAGCTCCAGGATGATCAAAGACAGTCTGGAGAAACCTGTAAGTGCTGTGACAGTTAGAAGACGCCTGTGTGAAGCTAATTTATTTGCAAGAATCCCCCGCAAAGTCCCTCTGTTAAATAAAAGACGTGCAGAAGAGGCTACAATTTGCCAAAGAACACATCAACTGGCCTAAAGAGAAATGGAGGAATATTTTGTGGACTGATGAGAGTTAAATTTTTCTTTTTGGGTCCAAGGGCCGCAGACAGTTTGTGAGATGACCCCCAAACTCTGAATTCAAGCCACAGTTCACAGTGAAGACAGTGAAGCATGCTGGTGCAAGCATCATGATATGGGCATGTTTCTCCTACTATGGTGTTGGGCCTATATATCGCATACCAGGTATCATGGATCAGTTTGGATATGTCAAAATACTTGAAGAGGTCATGTTGCCTTATGCTGAAGAGGACATGCCCTTGAAATGGGTGTTTCAACAAGACAATGACCCCAAGCACACTAGTAACCAAGCAAAATCTTGGTTCCAAACCAACAAAATTAATGCCTCGCAGATGTGAAGAAATCATGAAAAACTTTGGTTATACAACTAAATACTAGTTTAGTGATTCACAGGATTGCTTACTGTGAACACCCCCTTTTCTACTTTTACAGTGACAAGGCAACGTGCCACTGGTGAGTTCACTGTCTGTGATCCCTGTGGGAGAAACAACTACTCAACCTCCCTGCGCTGCACAATCACTCACCTTCAGCCCAAAACAAAAAAACCCACAAAAACCAAGATCATCTTCACTTCAGTCGGCTGCATTGGATTTAAATTCAAGATCACAGAGAGCCAATAACTTCACAGGAACGTCGGCGTTTTGTCATACGAAATGACGTGTACTAACCTCACTGCGCACGACAGCTCCTTAAAAATAATTCGACTAAAAATTACGCAGCACAGAAGCGCGTCAAAAGTAAAGATTACTGCAAGCTGTGCCGCTGTAATTACGTATCTACTTAACACTTATAAACGTCGCACTATACCGACGCATACCAGGTATCATGGATCAGTTTGGATATGTCAAAATACTTGAAGAGGTCATGTTGCCTTATGCTGAAGAGGACATGCCCTTGAAATGGGTGTTTCAACAAGACAATGACCCCAAGCACACTAGTAACCAAGCAAAATCTTGGTTCCAAACCAACAAAATTAATGCCTCGCAGATGTGAAGAAATCATGAAAAACTTTGGTTATACAACTAAATACTAGTTTAGTGATTCACAGGATTGCTTACTGTGAACACCCCCTTTTCTACTTTTACAGTGACAAGGCAACGTGCCACTGGTGAGTTCACTGTCTGTGATCCCTGTGGGAGAAACAACTACTCAACCTCCCTGCGCTGCACAATCACTCACCTTCAGCCCAAAACAAAAAAACCCACAAAAACCAAGATCATCTTCACTTCAGTCGGCTGCATTGGATTTAAATTCAAGATCACAGAGAGCCAATAACTTCACAGGAACGTCGGCGTTTTGTCATACGAAATGACGTGTACTAACCTCACTGCGCACGACAGCTCCTTAAAAATAATTCGACTAAAAATTACGCAGCACAGAAGCGCGTCAAAAGTAAAGATTACTGCAAGCTGTGCCGCTGTAATTACGTATCTACTTAACACTTATAAACGTCGCACTATACCGTGAGCTGGCAAAACGTCAGCAGCATTAGTGTAATAATAAGTGCAATCAGGAATAAATGTTCTTTCTGTGCGTCAGGGAGCTGTGCCAGAACAGATCTCTTACCTGTTTATAATCCAGGCGGTAGACTGTCGAAGGCTCAGCGCTGATTTAATATTTGACTGTTTATAGTCGCAACAGCGCCTGGAATGGAAAGAGGAAAAATTAAAATGCTGTTTTTTGTTTTTTTTTTTGGTTTGTTTTTTTTTTATAAAGAAAAGAAAAAGCTGCAGAGGTGCGCTAACTGCTGTCTGCAGGAACAGAAGCAGCGAAATGTGGCGGCTGCAACTCCATTTGTTCGACTGCACAGATTTTAAAAAAAGAAAACAAAATCGGGGGTGGAGCTGACTGTGGGTGGGTTTGTTTCGTTTACTGGATAATATCATAATTATGCGAGGAAAATCAAAGTCACAACGCAGAGAGTGTCACAAATAGCGTGGACAGAAAATATTTTCTGAACTCGAATTGGTTGTTAAGAGTCATATATCACATGTTTCAGCTCAGAATATAAAAATATAAGAATTAGAAAGCAATCAGTAAGGGAAGCCAAACAACACGGATTTCTCCCAACCAGTAGGGGGAGCTAAATCTCAGCAAGAATTTTTCACATGAAACTAACTGGATAATATTAGGGCTGCGCAACGTTAACGCGCTAACATTGCGTTAATTATTGAGGTCATTATCGCCGACAATTTTGTTCCTCCCCTTAACGCTGCGTTTTTTTTTTTGTTTTTTTTTTTTAGCCTTTTATGACTGTTGCTCGTTGCCTTTTATTTTGAAAGCGTCAGTCGGGGGCGAGCTTAGAAAACAACACGAGGATCGAGAAAAGTAGAGGCTATGCAATGCACAACAAAACAAAATGCAGAAAGACGCCGAACTTTTGAATGAACATTTTCGGTACAAAGTTCTACAGGATCAGGCCCGGATCCAGACTGGTTTGGACAGATGCAGTTGCATCGGTCAAATTTTTTTTTTACGCATCGTTCGTCATCGGTAAAAAAAAAAAAAAATCTTGAATAATCTCGAATAGCCGAACGTATCCCCGCGGTGAACAGCTTTTCGGTGGTTTTCATGTCAACCTATAGTCCGTAAATGATACGGATTTTTCCGAGTTTCAGAGTCATACGGACGTACAAATAAAGTCGGATATTCAGGCTTTGGTCTGTAATAAACTATTTCTGCAGCGCGGCTCCACTTTGAAACCATGAACCATTGAAGCAATGCTTCGATCCAGTAGCTCGTTGGTTCTTTGATTCACTGCTCTTCAGAAACGGCAAGCCGCTTCTTAACCCCTCGCAAAGACATTAAAATATCGTCAGTCACTTTTGTGTGGATTAAAGTCACTAACTGGGACTCTTGTCTTGTTGCTGTCAAGAAACGAGAATCGTCCTCCGTTCCGTTCACACAGCTCGAAACGCTGCGCGGGTGAGACAGTCCGGTCGGAATTAATAACTTCAAAATGAATCGCCGCTTTAAATAAAATGACACCTCTTATCAAACGTTGTAATACAGACAAGAAACTACAATCGACTAAAACGTTTTTTTTTCCTCCCAAAATGAAACGTGCTGTATTTTCTTTTCAAATTACATCCTGAAGTGAAACACAGCAGCTGTAAGCTCAGCTCAGATATATGGAAACACATTCATGCCAATGTCTGAAAGGAAATTTTTGACAAAAACTACAGATTTTGTTTATTCCTATTTATGTCCAGAGATCAAGGATTCACCATGTAGAGTTCATTATGTACAAAGTTTAAGGATCCAGCGACCAAATTCATATTTATTTAAGACTCAATAAAATGTTCAATTTCAATTCAATTTAATCGGCTTATAAAGTGCCAAATCACAACAAAATCTAAATATACTAAAACAAATACATCACAATTGTACACATATCAAATTGTGGTATGTGTACAATTGTGATGTATTTGTTTTAGTACATTTAGTCATGGACATGAATATTGTTATTTTGATATGAAACAGGATAACAAATGACCTGCCAGTGGTTTTATATTTGATTTCATTAGTGTGTTTCAGTTGAAATTTACATTTTCAAATTTATGCAATGTTCATTTACATTTTCAAATAAAACTGTGCTTTTAAGCGGCTTTTGAATTCATTTTTGGGTTTCACATATACCATGCGATTAATCATGATTAATCACAGAAAGTCACTGAGTTAATGCAATTAAGATTTTTTTATGTTTGCCCACCCCTAGATAATATACAAATAACGAAGGTTTAAGAAGATAGAATGAGTACTCAAGTTTTCTGATTCTCAAATAAATAATTTTTACCTTTTTGTTTCTGACTGGGGCACCACGGTGGATTAGTGGTTAGCACTGTTGCCTCACAGCGAGAAGGTCATGGAATTCATTCCCACCTGTGGCTTTTCTGTGTGGAGTTTGCGTGTTCTCCCCGTGTTTGTGTGGGTTCCCTCCAGGTGCTCCGGCTTCCTCCCACATCCACAGACATGCAGGTCAGGTGAAGTGGTGACTTTAAAATTGTCTGTAGGTATGTGGACCGGTGTGTGAATGTGATAGACTGGCGTCCTGTCCAGGGTGTACCCTGCCTCATGGGCTATGCGTGCTGGGATAGGCTCTAGCCTCCCCCCTCTGTGACACTTAATTGGAGTAAGCGGGTACAAAAATTGGATGGATCAGTCCACACTGATGCCAAGGATCATAGAAAATTCTCAGGTTGCTAAAGCTCCATGTAGACACAGGTTTTATGCTTTCGTCCATTTTTTGTTATATACCATACATAGGTAGTTATGACAGCTTTTAGTTGTTAGTGTTATACTTATTAACAATCTAGGTCAACTAATCCCTAACAGCAAAGCCAGCTATATTATTACTGGCCATAAGGGGGAGGCTCCACTAGTCCTAGAGTCTACTGGTCCTAACCTCTTTATATTATTTTAAGTTGTATATTACAACCCCAAACTGATTTTAAAGTTCACAAATAAATGTAATACTTTCAAATAGCTAACAAACCAGATCCAGTTTTGTTCAATTTACAAAAATTAAACATATGATTCTGTTGACATACACCATTAGTGTGTCTATGGCTTCAATCACGCAGAAACCGGGGAGAACTGACATTTGCTATTTGGTATGCTTAAGTACTTTGGGTCAAAAATGAACACTGCAAAAACAAAGTTGATAGGACTAATATTTTTGGGGAAAATAGCAATTTTAGCTAACCAGTGAACAATGCACCATGGGAGTTCAGGGGTTTTAAATGTTGTGATTCCGGTTCATGTTAAACAGTGTTGTTAGTGTTATTGATTTATTGTGTTTTTGTAGTTCAATTGATTTAGACAGTTTAGTTAAGTGTCATGTTGCCATTACCATGTGCGAAGAGTACTGGTTTTGATGTCTTCTGCCATCATCTCTGTTTGTTTGTGTGTAAAAATTAAAAGCACCTGCTCACAGCGGAATGCTGAAAAAACAAAAAGCTCTGCATGTGTGCGACTGGAGACAGCTGACATTTGCTATTTGGTATGCTTATGTATTTTGAGTCAAAGATGAACAGTGCAAAAATGGAACATTTATAGCACTAATATTTTTGGAGGAACTACTGATAGTAGCGAACGTTGCTAATTACATTTTGGACTAACACGTCATTCCAGCAGGGAGCAGTAAATCATCTTTATATTAAAAGTGTGAGTGCATGTGTGCTTGTGTGATTTTATTTAGTAAGTTCAACCTAAGTACATAATATAATTGTAAATATGTTAAAAATACATGGATGACACAAGAAAGTGAAAACACTTATTTCCATTGTGGTCCATTTAAAAATCAAATGACAAAATAGAAGTAAGGATAAAATATAATAATACTGATAATAATAATATTAATAACAATAATATTAATAACAATAGTGTGTATATGATAAATACATTAAGACAGCAAATTAACATTAAGAAATGTCATAATTAACAGGAAATAAAAGGGTTGAGTTCCTCTTCTAAAAATGGTTGAGGTCTAAAATGTGTTCCATGTTCCTAAAAACATTCTGGACTAACACACCATTCCAACTCATGATAGAAACTTTGCTTAATTTATTACCACACTTGAAAGATGTCAGCTACCTATTTTATAAACACTACCCAATCTAGAGCCCGTGGATCCCCATGGGCAACACGTAAGTCACCTTTAATTGTACTGTTGTCTATAAATCGGTCGAATTGAAAATCAACAAATAATGGTAATTCACCATAATTCATTTTTTGTTTTGTTTTTTTCACTGTCACACTTTTGTAAGCGTACCATAAATGTAAAACAACTTCAACGTGCTCTCCTTAAAACTAGGACTACTACTAGCGGACCCTAGGACTAGTGGGAAGTTCACTGCCATAGGTATGCACGTGTGTATCTTTAATCAAATCAATTTTATTTATATAGCGCCAAATCACAACAAACAGTCGCCCCAAGGCGCTTTATACTGTAAGGCAAAAGCCATACAATAATTACAGAAAAACCCCAACGGTCAGCCCCCTTGCTAATAATAAGCACAAGCTACTCTGGGTTACAGAAACCAAGTGAGCAACAGCTAGTATAATTAAAATGCACAAAAAAGGTGATAGCAGTCTGGACACAGTGCTCATTAATTCCTCTGTATATATATTTTAAATAGAGGCATTCTATTAACATTGTGTGGGCATTTTGGTTCTGCTCAAAGGTTTTATTATACTTCAACTAAAGCATCTGAAGATGATGCTATTGTGATTAAAATACATCAGATTCACACTATCAGTGATTTCCTGGGTTCTCTTCTAGTTAGTTTTACAAACAGTATTGCGCTGGCTGATTTATTTGGCTCTGCTTTTAGTGCTGATCTAGTACTGCCCCCTAGTGGTCACAGGGCATAATAACTCCGAGCTACAAAAGTATATTTTGAAACAACTTTGACTTTAAAATCAGTTGATTTAATCCTAAATTATATTTTATTACATCATTATATTAAAACGTTACACAATATACAACCCCTGGCAATAATTATGGAATCACCGGCCTCGGAGGATGTTCATTCAGTTGTTTAATTTTGTACAAAAAAAGCAGATCACAGACATGACACAAAACTAAAGTCATTTCAAATGGCAACTATCTGGCTTTAAGAAACACTATAAGAAATCAGGAAAAAAAATTGTGGCAGTCAGTAATGGTTACTTTTTTAGACCAAGCAGAGGGAAAAAAATATGGACTCACTCAATTCTAAGGAATAAATTATGGAATCACCCTGTAAATTTTCATCCCCAAAACTAACACCTGCATCAAATCACATCTGCTCATTAGTCTGCATCTAAAAAGGAGTGATCACACCTTGGAGAGCTGTTGCACCAAGTGGACTGACATGAATCATGGCTCCAACACGAGAGATGTCAACTGAAACAAAGGAGAGGATTATCAAACTCTTAAAAGAGGGTAAATCATCACACAATGTTGCAAAACATGTTGGTTGTTCACAGTCAGCTGTGTCTAAACTCTGGACCAAATACAAACAACATGGGAAGGTTGTTAAAGGCAAACATACTGGTAGACCAAGGAAGACATCAAAGCGTCAAGACAGAAAACTTAAAGCAGTATGTCTCAAAAATCGAAAATGCACAACAAAACAAATGAGGAACAAATGGGAGGATGCTGGAGTCAACGTCTGTGACCGAACTGTAAGAAACCGCCTAAAGGAAATGGGATTTTCATACAGAAAAGCTAAACGAAAGCCATCATCAACACCTAAACAGAACAAAAAAGGTTACAATGGGCTAAGGAAAAGCAATCGTGGACTGTGGATGACTGGATGAAAGTCAGATTCAGTGATGAATCTCGAATCTGCATTGGGCAAGGTGATGATGCTGGAACTTTTGTTTGGTGCCGTTCCAATGAGATTTATAAAGATGACTGCCTGAAGAGAACATGTAAATTTCCACAGTCATTGATGATATGGGGCTGCATGTCAGGTAAAGGCACTGGGGAGATGGCTGTCATTACATCATCAATAAATGCACAAGTTTACGTTGATATTTTGAACACTTTTCTTATCCCATCAATAGAAAGGATGTTTGAGGATGATGAAATCATTTCTCAAGATGATAATGCATCTTGCCATAGAGCAAAAACTGTGAAAGCATTCCTTGCAAAAAGACACATAGGGTCAATGTCATGGCCTGCAAATAGTCCGGATCTTAATCCAATTGAAAATCTTTGGTAGAAGTTGAAGAAAATGGTCCATGACAAGGCTCCAACCTGCAAAGCTGATCTGGCAACAGCAATCAGAGAAAGTTGGAGCCAGATTGATGAAGAGTACTGTTTGTCACTCATTAAGTACATGCCTCAGAGACTGCAAGCTGTTATAAAAGCCAGAGATGGTGCAACAAAATACTAGTGATGCGTTCTTTTGTTTTTCATGATTCCATAATTTTTTCCTCAGAATTGATTCCATATTTTTTTTCCCTCTGCTTGGTCTAAAAAAGTAACCGTTAGACTGACACAATTTTTTTCCCTGATTTCTTATAGTGTTTCTTAAAGCCAGAAAGTTGCCATTTGAAATGATTTTACTTTTGTGTCATGTCTGTGATCTGCTTTTTTTCTACAAAATTAAACAACTGAATGAACATCCTCCGAGGCCAGTGATTCCATAATTTTTGCCAGGGGTTGTATTAAAGTATTTGAACAAACTCAATATGATTGCATATATTTGTTTATATTTTTATGTCTAAATTATTTTTTTTTATTTCAAAGTGCTTTACATGATCAAATTTACCTTAAAACACCACAGAAAAACAGACGATTTTTTTTTTTTAAACGTGTCATTTCTTACAATATCTGTGTTTTGTGCTAAAACCCACTTTTAATAGTTGTTGGTTTTGAAGCTCCATAAGGTTCCACAGTCAATCCTTAGTGGAGATGAAAGAAGACTGAGAAATATTTTGTGTATTGAAAACATAGCTTATCAATCACAGCTGCAGCATCCAGACTCAAGGCCCAAATCATTCATGATCATAGAGTTGGGAGACTGTGGTGATGACTCCCCCAACTCATGATCCCTTTGATGAGGAGTCCCCAGAAATGTCATGCCCAGAAATCTCCTAAAAGCCACAACTGGATTTTTTTTTTTCTAACAAGGTGGCTACACACAAACATCCATCCATCCACCCATTTTCTATACTTGCTTACTCCAATTAAGGTTCACAGGGGGGTTGGAGCCTATCCCAGCAGTCATAGGGCATGAGATGGGGTACACCCTTGACTGGACGCCAGTCTGTCACAGGGCCTCATATAGACAAATACATTCACACACCTACGGACAATTTAAAGTTTCCAATTTGCCTAACCTGTATATCTGTGGATGTGGGAAGCCGGAGCACCTGAAAGGAACCCACACAAACACGTGGAGAGCATGCAAACTCCACACAGAAAGGCCACAGGTGGGAATTGATTCCATGACCTTATTGCTGTGAGGCAACAGTGCTAACCACTAAGCCACAGTGCTGCCCAAGGCAGAAACAAAAAGTTAAAAAATTGTTTGAGGATCAGAAAACTTGTATACCCCTCAGTGATGTCACAATCATTCCGACCTCTCAGCACTGACCGTGAACCCATAGTTACATGAGTATTTGGGCAGTGACATTTTTTATAATATTACATCTGTACACCACCACAATGGAGTTGAAATTAAATAACTAAGATGTCCGTGAAGTGCAGACTTTCAGCTTTAATTTAAATGAACAATAATATTGCGTGAATCAGGAATTACGCCCATTTTGTTACAAAGTACTTCCATTTTCAGAGGCCACAGTAACTATACAGGCCTAGTATGTGCTAATGCAGCGTCCATTTTCTAAGTACACTTATTCCAGTTGAGGGTGACTGCAACCTATTCCAGCAGTCACTGGGCAAGACATGCTTTCAATCTATTGCAGGGTCCAAAAAAAAAAAAAAACATATGGACAGTTACAGTAAATTATGAGTCACCAATTCACCAAACCTGCAACCTGTACAACTCCTCACTCAGGAGGAGGAGTAACAGGAAGACAGGATGGGAAGGAGAGGAACAGTAGTAGTGAGTAAACTAGTAGTGAGCAGTATTTCTAGCATTTATATTTGCAAATTATTTTTTACTTTCACTTTTGATACCCTGTGTGCTGTATACATTGCTGCTGAAACTTCAATTTCTCAGAGGGAGTCTTCCCAAGGGATTATCTCATCTAATGTGTTTGAAGTAGAAGGAATTCAGAGCACTGAGTGAACCCATACAGAAAGGAGCAGATCAGAACTGAACCTGCTAACTACTAAACCACCTTTCTGTCAAAAAAAAAAAAAACAAACCAACTACTCAGGGGACAGAGGCATGAACACTTTCAAATCACCAGTATGGTATAGTTTTTGGATTGTATTGCATTAACAATAATCCCTATAATTTGTCTAATTATGAAAACAGTTAGTGTAATGGTTTTGTTAAATCCCTTGCATTGAAGCTGAAAGTCTACACTGTAAGAACATTTCAACTTCACTGTGGTGTACAAATGCAAAATTACAAAAAATGTCACTACCCAAATACTTGCACCTGACTACAAGTCCAACCCCCCCAGTTTAACATGGCAATTCAATAACATTATCTTTGATGTTCCTCAAAAAAAAAAAAAAAAAAAAAAAAAGCTATATAATGGGGACAAGCGGCATCAACGCAAAAAGCAACCACGCGTCTGCCTTCTGCTGTATTTTTAATAAATGCTTACTTGACAATGGATTTGTTGCAGGCACAGTTATCTGATAGAAATACCACACAAAAATGTACTAAATCAGAGAAGTAAGACTATTTTGGATTGTTTCAAAGTGGTTGCATTTTAAAAAGCAAATAGTTATTCCTCCTCAAACCTATGGAAAAAACAGCTAGGGAGACAGTTGAGTGAGGTACAGTTAATAGGGTCTGCTATAAAGAGAGATAATTTCCACAGAAATGTGCTAAATCAAAGAAACAAACCTTTCCTTTCTTACTGTTTAATATTGGTTATGTTTGCCCCCCCACATGCCAAAGCCAAAATGTGGTGGCCACCAAAAAAAAAAACCCCAACAAAAATAAATAAATAAATAAAATAACTGTTTGTTGTACTAAAGCCATCTTGTGAACCATTTCCAGTGACTATAACTAAGGATAAAAGAGGTACTTTTCATTTTAACAAAATAACAAACGTTCACACACTCAGACTGAAAAGGAGTTGAATTATTAACCAAACATAAAGCAATAGTTTCAACATTTAACAATTGGTGTAACATATCTCTCATTAAAAGTGCTCTTACGCCCTCTGCTGATGACAAAAAACTTGCAGTCTTCTCCATGCATGATGTGGAGAGAAAAAGAAATAAACCAGACAAATAGAAGACATCTTATTGAGAGTATAAACCTGTAATTCAGTAATTTCAAAATAATTCTGTATCAAAAAGAGTGAGGTTGGACACATTCAGGTATTTTTTACATGAACTTCTATGATACATGTTGATGTATCTACATAAAAAATAAATATAAAATAAAATACAGCATTTCCTCCAAAACACAATTTTAACAAATAAAAAAGGGTACTCATAATCAATAAAATACTTAAAATGTTTATCAACTCGCTTTTAACAAATATATTAAAGTCACATCACACAAATGTCCCGTCAGAGCCATTAACAGTCTCAAAGGCTTGAGTATTCAATGAAAAGCGTGTGATGATAACGAACTGGAAATGCAACAAATCAAAAATGAAACTGTGGCCCATACAATCAATATCAATAAATAAATGTGTAATTTACAACAGATCATGGTGGGAGAAAGACATCACTGGAAGGCATATACCAAGAGTAAACCAGAGAGGTTTGCAGTCAGCAAGGCAGAAGTTGGCACACTCAGAATTAAGACAGTTGGCACACTCAGAATTAAGACAGCGGCTCTCCTCTTTCCTCGTTACCACTGCTCCACATTGTCCATGTAGTCCTCCATGGTGCCATTCTCATCAAGATCCCACCAGTCTGGGAGCAACATATCTGACTCCACTGTGTCACGATCACTTTCTACCTCATCTGACACAGTGTGGCTGCTGGCCAAATGGGATGCTTCTGTTGGCTTCAGCAGCCTCACTCGCCTTGCTGCTAGCTTCCCTCGGAGCCGCCTTCTCTCTTGCTGTCGCCTCTCTCTGGCTTGCCTGTGCTCCTGCTGCCTGGCCACCTGGAAACGTTGCAGGAAAAGGTCACGGGCATACTCATACAGCTCCACGTCCCACTGGTTAAGATGGCGGATTCTCTGTTGGGTCTCTGACGGTACGTCAACACTGGAGGCGCGTGTGCCGTTGAGCTGTGTGAAGGGCGCAATGAACTCCAACTTGAAGGTACGCTCGAACAGGTACTGAGTTTTACGCTGGTACTCCGTCAACCCAAAGAAAGCCATGCCACGTAGGTTACGTTTGGCGCTATTCAGAAGGACGGCCCAACGATCTTCCTCACTCATGGCAGAGACATTGTAGCATCCCACCAGGCTGAGGTCAGCGAGCATACGAGTCTGCCGGTTGTTGGCGAGGTTGTAGGGGCAATCCATGAACTCCTGCAGGGAGCAACCTGACCAGTCATCTCCAGAATAGCAGCTTGGGAGTTCAGACAAAGTTGGTGCACGTCCATCACACACATGTAAGGAGGCCTTCCATGTGGCGCCGCGTTGCACGTGACGCCACTCACTCAGGTAACGTGACACTGGGTCTCTTAAGATGGTTATATAATAATAGTTCCGGCTGGCGAGAGAAACAGTCAGTCAGTCATTAATAAGTCAACTCAAAGACTGATTTCTTTGCAGTAGTCTATCTGAAACTTGAATCATAAACCAACACAGCAGCAGTTTAACAATAAGCAGACAGTTTATTCCAAATTAAATCAACCCATTAAAAAAACAGATTTGTTTCATCTTCATATATTCCGCACATTAGTAGCTCAATATGAAAAATCTCAAATATTAGGGTCATACTCCAAACAGTCTCCCCCTCCCCACAGAAAGCTCACAAAAAGGGGGGGGGGGGGCATCTTTTTGGCAATGATGGCTATTTTCCCACCAACTTCGAAGGACTATATCTCTAAAAATAACAGATGTTGCCTTGATTTTATTCAGGGGGTTTTCACCTGTGTCTTTAGTTCATTTTAAACAAACATTTCCTTGGTTATATATTTTTCAATTTATGGATGTTCAAAGAACAGTGTTCATTTAAATTTGAAAACAAAAATACATTTTCCACATACCCTGCCTGACATAGCTTGTCTCTGTTAAAATAAAAGGAATGTTTTGAAGGTACACCTTGATAATATTTTAATCCACCCTAAAGGATTTATAAGATTTATAAGAAGAAAACTGAGTCTGACCTTAAAAATGACCTTTTTAAGGGCAGTTAAGGGTCAGGAAAGAAAGGATTAATTTGGATTTTATTCGATCCTGATGTCATCTAACTGTAGGCCAGAAATAATTTTCAAAAGAACATTCCTCCCTGTCGAAATGTATTTATGCACTACTATCAGTACCTCAATGTTCAACATGCTGTAGGTACACAATATAAACATTCATGACAATACTGATATGGAAGAATCTCATTTCTACCACTTGTATCTGTGACCATGTTCTTTCAGTCATTACCCAAAGTTCATGACCATAAGATGAGGACAGTAGTGTAAACCGAGTGGTAAATCGAGTCTCGCCTCCTGGCTCAGGTTTAATAGTGTCTGTAGGTCCAAATCACCATTTGCAGTGTGTGTACGAGGTCTGTGAGAAAAGTATCGGCACTTTTTATTTTTTTCAAAAAACATATGGATTTGAATCACATGTGATTGCATCAGACAAGCTTGAACCTTCGTGCGCATGCGTTAGTTTTTTCATGCCTGTCGGTTGCGTCATTCGCCTGTGAGCAGGCTTTGTGTGAGCAGTGGTCCACCCCTCTCGTCGGATTTTTATTGCGAATACAACCCCTGGCAAAAATTATGGAATCACCGGCCTCGGAGGATGTTCATTCAGTTGTTTAATTTTGTAGAAAAAAAGCAGATCACAGACATGACACAAAACTAAAGTCATTTCAAATGGCAACTTTCTGGCTTTAAGAAACACTATAAGAAATAAAGAAAAAAAGATTGTGGCAGTTAGTAATGGTTACTTTTTTAGACCAAGCAGAGGAAAAAAATATGGAATCACTCAATTCTGAGGAAAAAATTATGGAATCACCCTGTAAATTTTCATCCCCAAAACTAACACCTGCATCATATCAGATCTGCTCGTTAGTCTGCATCTAAAAAGGAGTGAACACACCTTGGACAGCTGTTGCACCAAGTGGACTGACATGAATCATGGCTCCAACATGAGAGATGTCAATTGAAACAAAGGAGAGGATTATCAAACTCTTAAAAGAGAGTAAATCATCACACAATGTTGCAAAAGATATTGGTTGTTCACAGTCAGCTGTGTCTAAACTCTGGACCAAATACAAACAACATGGGAAGGTTGTTAAAGGCAAACATACTGGTAGACCAAGGAAGACAAAGCGTCAAGACAGAAAACTTAAAGCAATATGTCTCAAAAATCGAAAAATGTACAACAAAACAAATGAGGAACGAATGGGAGGAAACTGGAGTCAACGTCTGTAACCGAACTGTAAGAAACCGCCTAAAGGAAATGGGATTTACATACAGAAAAGTTAAACGAAAGGCATCATTAACACCTAAACAGAAAAAACAAGGTTACAATAGGCTAAGGAAAAGCAATTGTGGACTGTGGATGACTGGATGAAAGTCATATTCAGTGATGAATCTCAAATCTGCATTGGGCAAGGTGATGATGCTGGAACTTTTGTTTGGTGCCGTTCCAATGAGATTTATGAAGATGACTGCCTGAAGAGAACATGTAAATTTACACAGTCATTGATGATATGGGGCTGCATGTCAGGTAAAGGCACTGGGGAGATGGCTGTCATTACATCATCAATAAATGCACAAGTTTATGTTGATATTTTGGACAATTGAAAGGATGTTTGGGGATGATGAAATCATTTTTCAAGATGATAATGCATCTTGCCATAGAGCAAAAACTGCAAAAACATTCCTTGCAAAAAGACACATAGGGTCAATGTCATGGCATAGGGTCAATGTCAATGAGCAGATCTGATTTGATGCAGGTGTTAATTTGGGGGATGAAAATTTACAGGGTGATTCCATAATTTTTTCCTCAGAATTGAGTGATTCCATATTTTTTCCTCTGCTTGGTCTAAAAAAGTAACCGTTACTGACTGCCACAATCTTTTTTTCTTGATTTCTTATAGTGTTTCTTAAAGCCAGAAAGTTGCCATTTGAAATGACTTTAGTTTTGTGTCATGTCTGTGATCTGCTTTTTTTCTACAAAATTAAACAACTGAATGAACATCCTCTGAGGCCGGTGATTCCATAATTTTTGCCAGGGGTTGTAAATGTCTGAATGATTTGGAGCTTTGCTGCATCAGTTTTTTTCCAGAAACTGTGAGAGACCTCCAGGTGGACACCGTTCAGAAAATTAATATGGCTTTCAGGGACGATTTTATGGGGATTATACAGATTAAGGAGTGTTACTGCCGCTTTAAGGACGGCCCACAACTCCTGAGAGCGTGGCGCGCTCCCAGCGCCGATCGACATGCTCAAACAACTAGATCATTTCCAACGTGAAGGCTTTGTTGATCAGGGACCTCGTCTGACTTTCACAAAAAGGCAGGAGATGTGGACATCAGCACTTTTTTGAAACATTCCACTGTTACAGGAGTTTTTTTTCATGGAAAGAAACGCGGAGGGACGCGCCATGGAGCCGTTCATTACGTGGCACAAAACCACCTCCGTGTTGGTTTCACAGGACGGCTTTCAGGTGGATTTCAGTTGGATTCCGGTTGCTTTTCAGTCGTGTGATTATCCGATTGTGACTGTGCATGAGCTGGACATGCCCCAACATGTCCTGGAAGACTTCATCACGGCGTTGCTTTGCGCCATGCGGCTCCACCGCGACACGCGGAACTCCTCCGCACGTCTGTCTTAAAGTGCTGATGTCCACGTCTTTTCACAATTCCTGTGCTAGTCAGACTACATACCGGATCAAGACAGCGTCCAGTTTAGAAATGAACGGCACATTCCACTGTTACAGGAGTTTTTGTCATGGAAACAGGAGCGGCTCCACAGCTCCTCCATGGCGCAAAGCAACGCCGTGATGAAGTCTTCCAGGACATGTTGGGGCATGTCCAGCTCATGCACAATCTCAATCGGATAATCACACGACTGAAAAGCAAACGGAATCCATCTGAAATCCACCTGAAAGCCGTCACGTGAGACCAACACGGAGGTGGTTTTGTGCCGCCTAATGAACGGCTCCGTGGCGCATCCCTCCGCTCCTCTTTCCATGAAAAATATTCCTGTAACAGTGGAATGTGCCGAAAAAAGTGCTGATGTCCACGTCTCCTGCCTTTTTGTGAAAGTCAGACGAGGTCCCAGATCAACAAAGCCTTCATGTTGGAAATGATCTGGTTGTTTAAGCATGTCGATCGGCGCTGGGAGCGCGCCACGCTCTCAGCAGTTGTGGGCCGTCCTTAAAGCGGCAGTAACACTCCTTAATCTGTATAATCCCCATAAAATCATCCCTGAAAGCCATATTAATTTTCCGAACGGTGTCCACCTGGAGGTCTCTCACAGTTTCTGGAAAAAAAATTGATGCAGCAAAGCTCCAAATCGTTCAGACATTTATTCTAGAGGTGCACCGATCAGGATTTTTTAGGCGAATCACAGATCACTGAAATTTTGATCGGCCGATACCGATCAAGTACATATTTGGATCATGCCCAAAATAATAATAAATTAATATATAAACAAAAATAAATTTAAGAAATATTACAATTTGAAAACAAATGCACCCGAACGTGATGACAGCTGCAAATGCGTAATGCTAACTTTTAATATTGAAAATGCCATAGACATGCTAACACGTTAGCATCGCTCCCGTTTTGAAGTTATACAATACATCTATCAACTGTTTCAGAAGACCATAACAGGTCGGTTTAACATAGAAAAGGTAAATAATACTCACAGACATATGCTCTTTAGGGTTTTAGCGGGGGAAAATTAAGCGAAAGAAAGAAAGTATAAACAAAGCAACAGGCTCGAAACATTGCTTCAATCTGCAAACCACTGGTTCGATTGGTTCAAGGTTCAGAGCAAAGCCGCGCTGCAGAAAAGCTGATCACGGACCCGCTGCAGGGTCTGTAATCAATGTAGAGAAATTATCATTTTCCTGACAAACACACCAAGCGCTCCCTGCGCTACTGCCTGCACTGTTGTGATCGGTCCTTTTGATTGGCGCATTTTGCTGATCACCGATCAAGACGTGATTGGCTGATAATGATCGGTGGCCGATCGATTGGTGCACCTCTAATTTATTCGCAATAAAAATCTGACGAGAGGGGTGGACCACTGCTCACACAAAGCCTGCTCACAGGCAAATGACGCAACCAACAGGCGTGAAAAAACTCACGCATGCGCACGAAGGTTCAAGCTTGTCTGATGCAATCACACGTGATTCAAATCCATATGGTTTTTGAAAAAAATAAAAAGGTCCGATACTTTTCTCACAGACCTCGTATATATATATATATATATATATATATATATATATATATATACACAGAAAGAATGAATGACCGAAAGAACGAGATCGCGAGTACAAGCAGCCGAGATGAGTTTCCTCCGCAGGGTGGCTGGGCGCTCCCTTAGAGATAGGGTGAGGAGCTCGGTCACTCGGGAGGAGCTCGGAGTCGAGCCATTGCTCCTCCACGTTGAAAGGAGCCAGTTGAGGTGACTCTGGCATCTTTTCCGGATGCCCCCTGGACGCCTCGCTGGAGAGGTGTTCCGGGCACGTCCCATCGAGAGGAGGCCCCGGGGAAGACCCAGGACACGCTGAAGGGACTACGTCTCTCGGCTGGCTTGGGAATGCCTTGGGGTTCCCCCGGAGGAGCTGGAGGAGGTGTGTGTGGATCGGGAGGTCTGGGCAGCTTTGCTTGAGCTGCTTCCCCGCGACCAGACTCCAGATAAAGTGGAAGAAAATGGATGGATGGATACACTTGTGGAGTTCCACACCTGTTTATGATTGGTGTTACCATAAAAGACGTCATTTCATGAATAGCCTTACACACTGAGGAAGACCTAGTTGAAACGCGTCCGTGCTCCTGATCCTGTTGCCTTGCCATGAGTCATTAAAACCTTTAAGAAAGACACTTGAGTGTTGCTGGCTTTATTTTTATATTGACTTGGTTTTTGATCCGTGCACCTCCACTCCTGGTCCCTGTGAGTGCTCGGTTTTCCTCTGCTTTAACTTTTGTTGTTGCCTTTTTGGTAGTTTGTTATTCCCATTCCTGATTGTTATCAATTGGACTCCCAACTACTGCGGTTCACAGCACTATGGTTCAAAGGGTACATAGTGAAGTCACAACACTTCAAAATCACCCCAGACCAGGTGAAGTCACCCCACTCTAGTAACACAATATTTCAATTCTGATATATTCATGAATAAGTTATTTATACACACCAGTGGCATAATACACTGTTCTTACTCAAGTTTTGTGAGTGAGATGTTTTAAGGTGGGGAACGTAACTGTCAGGTAAAAAAGCCCATTGATGGGAGAAGCAGGGGGCACTGCACAGTTCTACACATCACACTGGCAGGTCCCTAACTTTAAACTAGTCATTCTTAATTACTTAATAAATAAGCATGGGTAGCTGGAGTGGGGTGACTTCACTCGCTACCGGTTCAAAGTACTGTTGTATGTACAAAGTACAACACGGATTAACAATACATTATATTGTGTATGTTCAGTGTGACCTTCTGTCCTTATAGGAGAAATACACTCTTGATCCCAACCACCAGCTACAGCCTCACATTAACGTTAACAGGGGAATCTGGTGGTAGAAAAGTAAAGACTAAAATGTTTTTGCACTAGACATCTGACAGATTACAGGTGATTACTTTGTGTTCTGATCCTGAGACAGTCCATCACAGGCTTCTTTGTACCCTTCCCTCCTTCACTAACCTGGGTATGTTGCTGGAAGCTTCAATCGAGTCCATGCGTGACGGGACGCAGCGGGTCAGCTCGGTCCAGTCCGCATGAAGGCCGCAGCTCCAGCCGGTGGAGAAACGGGAGAAGAGCCAAGTTTCTTTTTTACCAGGTCTGTAGCAGGTACATTTCTTCTGACCTGCGTGACACTCACAGGGTCTTTCCAGCTGAATGTTCCGCACCAGGTGTCGGCCGAAAGTCGTGCCGCCGGTTTTCTGAATGTGCAGGAAAACGATGACGTCGTCACCTTTGATGTTAAAGTCTACAACGCGGTTTAAGTCGGCTTTGGTGAAGTTGAACCGAGGTACGAAGCGGACCAGCGCGCCGTCTTCAGCAATATATGGATCTTTTAGACGGCCGTCTTGGATCTGATCTGCTCCGATCTGGGATCCAGTTCCTCTACCTGCATTAAACCAGGATCCCAGTTTGTGCAGAGTCTTACACTCAGACCTGCTCGGACACACATACTGAATCATAATGATGCCAAAGACTAACACCATGACCAGGACGATCAGGAACCGGTGGTTGCTGCTGGATTTCTCATCCATGTTCCCGGAACAAAACCATCCCTCAGGCGGTCCGAACCCACCGCCCGAGGAATTAACAAGAAGGATGCTAGCCAGCTAACGTTAGCTTACCACATTCCGCTCAGGCAAAACCAAACATAAATTATCGCTGTAATACCCGCTAAGTCGTCGTAGAAAATTCAGTTTATTGCGACAAAGCTGCTACATTGTCAAACGGCATTGTTATTGCGAATAATAAAAGGCGACCACCTTCTTTCTGCCAACAATCTCAATTAATGACTCTTCATCTTTCACCAACGACGATTTTTGACCTCATTTTCCCAGCAGCCACTGCGGTAGAAATAGGAGGGATATGACGTCACACTTGAACAGCAGTTAGTACAAGTCGAAGAAAATGTTTAAAGTTTTGAGCAAGTGTTACGAACGAGACAGACATAAATAATTTTTTACTTTTAAGACACCTACTCGCTAATGTATGATACTTGTAGATCAAGATGACACCATGTTATTGCCGCCGAAATAGCTCAGTTGGGAGAGCGTTAGACTGAAGATCTAAAGGTCCCTGGTTCGATCCCGGGTTTCGGCATTTTGGAATTGATTGATTGATATATACAAGACCCATTATTACTTTTTCATTTCAAAAATAGGATTAACAAAGTCATGAAACTAAAATTCTTTAACCCATCGTGACTTGCAATGTGAATGTCAACAGTGTTTGAACAATAATATAAAGATGAGAACCACTGTGACTTACCATGTTCTCTCTTAATGAAGTGTTTTTTTGTGGCTCAAATCATTTAAGCCTTTGAGGTCCTACCTGTAAGTACTCAGAAAAAAATAAAAAGAAAATTTTAAAGTCATTATTCCTTTTATTTTGGACAATGCATGGAAATAAGGCACATCAATTTCATATGTAATATTCAAATTTGCCAAATTTATAGTAAACAAAACCCACATTTTGCACAAATGGTGTCAAGAGTATTAAAATATTGTTGCTCATCTACAGAATGGAATAAATTATAGAGATTGCCAAAAAAAAAAAAACATTGAGTGGGCAAACTAGAGCTCACCAAAATTACAGAAAACCTTTTTAAATTTTTATTTATTTTTATTTTTTTATTTTTTTTAACAAAACACGCATAGTCTACTGTGTCTTAAAATGTCCAGATGTGTTCTTTTCTCAAAGAGGGAACTTAAAAAAAAATCATCCCAAGGCTGTTAATAAATTACTGAAAATCAAAAGAAACATGAATTTCTGAAGGTAAGCATTAGAAAACAGAATCACCATGGGAGTTCCAGCTTTTGGGTTTTTTAAATGTTGTTATTGTGGTTCATGTTAGTTTAGCAGTGTTGTTAGTGTTATTGATATATTGTGCTTTTGTAGTTCAGTTGGTTTAGTCAGTTTAGTTAAGTGTCATGTTGCCGTTACCATGAGTGAAAAGTGTATTGCTTTTGATGACTTCTGCCACCTTCTCTCTGTTTCTGCATGTCTAAAAATAGAAGCACATGCTTGCGGCAGAATGCGGAAAAGCTGTGCGTGCATGTGTGCGTAACTGTGTGGCCAACTGAAGGCACACCTGTGCAATAATCATGCTGTCTCATCAGCATCTGATATGCCACACCTGTGAGGTGGGATGGATTATCTCCGCAAAGAAGAAGTGCTCACGAACACAGATTTAGACAGATTTGTGAACAATATTTGAGAAAAATAGGTATTTTGTGTATATAGAAAATGTTTTAGATCTTTGAGTTCAGCTTATGAAAAATGGGAAACAACAAACAAATGTGTTTTGTTTATATTTTTGTTTTGATTTTGTGTATATATTAATATTTAGAAGTAAAGGACATGGTCTTAATTTAGCTCTTGCATGCAGTTTGAGGTTTTCTTTGTACCTGAAGAATATCCTTGCAGAACTCTGTATCCAGGATTTGTCTCATGTTTCCTAATCATTCTGATGGAGGGCCCCATACCTCTGCTAAACAATATAATTGATTCTATCACTGATTTATATATTTGGAGCCATGTCTTAATGGGACTTTGGATTTGAACTTAACGGTTGAAGGCATAAAAAGCCACAAGCTTGCAGTGTTATTTGTATGTAGGTTTCTAATTTTGACAACCAATTTGTTATTTTTATGTGTTGATTTGATGACATCAAGGTCTTGCCCCTTATACCAGTTTCTGTTAGTTTATAAATTAATCCCTCATGTCAGATTGAGGCATAGATTTAGACTTTCTTTTGATTTACATATTTATGTGTGTTTTTAGGTTGAAGAAGGCTGGCTGTTCTGTAGTTTGACTGTAATCCAGTCTGACTCTTGCTGAAGGTGCTGTGTTCAGTGAGGAAGTGTATTATTACTGAATTTAGGATGCTGCCAAATAACCTTCTCATCTTACTCATGTATAATCTGTATAATTATTCAGATTGAATTTGTTCTTATTTGAAAGCAATTGTGGTCATATTGTCTCTGTGGTGAAATCCGGTTAGTGTGTTTGGCTGTTAACTGAAATGTTGGTGGTTCGAGGCCACGCAGGTGTTATTATTTTTTCAATGTATTAAATCTAACCTTATATACCTAGCAAAATACATGCACAAAAGTGAGTGCATAATAAAAACGCAATAATGCATCTATTTTGCAAAAGGCACAAACAGCTGAGAGGAGAAACGTCATCAGCTGCATTTCTCATTACAGGAGATTAACACTCAAAGTAAGATGTCTGTAATTATACAGAAGTGGCCTCACAGCGGTAGCAGGGTGACTTAGTGTTCAGCACTGTTGCCTTGCATCACGAAGGTCATGACTTCAATTCCCACCTTCTGCCTTTCCGTGTGGAGTTTGCATCAACCCAGTCTCATGGCAGTTCATGAGACTGGGTTACGAAAAGTACATTAATCTATGTGTTCGTGACAGGGAGTATGAAAATGTGTCATTTTTTTGTAACGGGGGCACAAGTTTATTTTGTGACAGGGGCACAAAATGTGGGGTAAAAGGGGTGATCTGGGGGGGGGTCATGGTTAATGTTTTGGGAGGGTACACACTTACGCTATGGTTACGGTTAGAGTTAGGAGAAGGGGAAGATTATAAATAGCAAAATAATAAAACTGTATCACGAAAAATGTGCACTTTTCGTGATGGGGGCCCAAAACACAAAACAAAACAAAAAAAAAACGTGAGACTGGGCTGGTTCTCCCCGCATTTGCGTGGGTGCTCTGGCTTCCTCTCACATGCAGGTTAGGTGGATTGGAGACGGGTGCAAATCTATTTGTTTGTCGATGTGTGACCCTACGACTGACTGGCATCCTGTCCAGGGATGTCAGCAGGGGACCTACCTGCTGACATAGGCTGTAGCCCTACTGTGACCCTTAATTGGTGCAAGTAGTATAGAAAATGGATCTTTAACTGGTGTAAGCAGGATAGAAAATGGATGGACCGTCTCAAACCGCTGATTTGAATGGATTGTGGGAGGTCTTCTGTAACCAGACCCTGAAAGTTGGTGGGGAGTGAAACAGTCTTTCTCAATCTGTTCAGCGACCAGAACAGTCTGGCTCCATGTCCAAGAAGCCAAGCACCGATTGCATTTTATCTGTGCGAGTATTCATAGAATGCAAGAATGAATATCAGCAGCGTTTCTTTGCAGCCTGTGTGGATCCAATAGTCAGACGTGTATCTGTACATTGTAAAAGTGTTGGGAAAAAGCTTATGGAGTCATGAAGTCACTGAACAGAGGTGGTCCAGGTCTTTAGGGTCCTGGTGCTGCCTGCCTTACTGTGAGATTGGGAGACTTGGACGCTAACCAGTGACATAAGGTGAGAAGTGGAAGTCTTTGGTACTTGGTTTCTTCAGAGGATCCTTTATTGGGTGCCAGTAGATGGACCATTTCTCTTCTGGGATGGTTGCCATCCACTGCCTAAGGTGGTTCTGTGGGGTTGTGGATGCAGTGAAGTGCAACACCAGCACATCCTCACAGACTTGACTTGACCTGGTCTCACACAATGCAGGTATTTTGGCTACTAACGTCTAACAAGCAACATATGTTAGTGCACATAGACCATGCACTGACTGTAGGCTTTACGTAAACAATTCAACTTTCACGCAACATCAAATATTCAAATGAGCAAAATCTGTAATAAACTAAAGTCTTTGCATTTTACTCTTCTGTGTCTTTAGTATTAAAATTATTGTTGTTCATTTGCAAAATAAATGATTGAGACTGAAATTAAAAATTGAGTGGATAAAGTGGTTTATATCGCCATTCAAAAAGCTTTGAAGGTATGTGTTGGTAAATGGGGCCCCCTACAGGCGCAATCCTAACATTGCATTTGGCGGCGCACCAAAAATACTGGAATGGAAAATTCCACTTAAGACAAATTCGTGGTTGTTTCAGCCTCAGGACTATTTGGTCGAGGGGGCTGTTTCCTCTGTCCATCTCTTGGCAGGCAGGGCCACTGTTTTTGTTATGGCTCCAGAATTTGATGCATCTTTTTTTTTAATTAAGTAAAGGATATTGGCTGCCTGCATGCAGTTTGAGGGTTTTTTTGTACCTGAAGAAGACTCTTGCACAACTGTGTATCCAGGATTTGTCCCATGTTTCCTAAACATGTTGTTCTAAGGGGCCCCATATCTCTGCTAAACAATGTATACTGAACAAAAAATATAAACACAACACGTTTGTTTTTGCTCCCATTTTTCATGAGCTGAACTCAAAGATCTAAGACATTTTCTATATACACAAAATACCTATTTTTCTCAAATATTGTTCACAAATCTGTCTAAATCTGTGTTCGTGAGCACTTCCTCTTTGCAGAGATAATCTATCCCACTTCACAGGTGTGGCATATCAAGATGCTGATTAGAGAGCATGATTATTGCACGTGTGCCTTAGGCTGGCCACTTACAAATGTTTAGTTTTATCACACAGCACAATGCCACAGATGTCGCAGTTTTTGAGGGAGCGTGCAATTGGCATGCTGACTGCAGGAATGTCCACCAGACCTGATGCCCATGAACTGAATGTTAATTTCTTTACCATAAGCTGTTTCCAAAGGCATTTCAAAGAATTTGGCAGTACATCAAACTGGCCTCATAACTGCAGACCACATGTAACCACACCAGCCCAGGACCTCCACATCCAGCATGTTCACCTCCAAGATCATCTGAGACCAGCCACCCAGACAGCTGCTGCAACAATCGGTTTGCAGAACCAAATAATTTCTGCAGAAAACTGCCAGAAACCGTCTCAGGGAAGCTCATCTGTATGCTCATCGTCCTAATCAGGGTTTTGACCTGACTACAGTTCCTCATCGTAACCGACTTGAGTGGGCAAATGCTCACATTTGATGGTGTCTGCATGCTGATCAACTTTCTGTGAAGGAGATGTGTTGCACTGCATGAGGCAGATAGTGGTCAAACCAGAAACTGACTGATTTTCTGACCCCCAGACCCCCATTAAATCAAGACTGAACATTTGAGAGTGGCCTTTTATTGTGGCCAGCCTAAGGCACACCTGTGCAATAATCATGCTCTCTAATCAGCATCTTGATATGCCACACCTGTGAGGTGGGATGGATTATCTCCGCAAAGAAGTGCTCACAAACAGATTTAGACAGATTTGTGAACAATATTTGAGAAAAATAGTTATTTTGTGTATATAGAAAATGTTTTAGAACTTTGAGTTCAGCTCATGAAAAATGGGAGCAAAAACAAACGTGTTGTGTTTATATTTTTGTTCAGTGTAATTGATTCTATCACTGATTTATATATTTTGAGCCATGTCTTAATGGGAATTTGGATTTGAACTTAACGCTTGATGGCATAAAAACCCACAAACCTGCAGCCTTAGGTTGTCAAAATTAGAAATACATATGTAGATTTCTAAATTTTGTTATTTTCATGTAGTGATTTGATGACATTAAAGGTCTTGTTCCTTATACCGGTTTCTATTAGTTTATAAATTAACCCCTCATGTCAGACTGAGTCAAATGAAACCAAAGTATGCATAGATTTAGGCTTTCTTTTGATTTACATATTTAGTTTGACTGCAATCCAGTCTGACTCTTGCTGAAGGCGCTATGTTCAAGGAGGAAGTGTATTATTGCTGAATTTAGGATGCCTCCTCATGTTACTGATGGTTTGGATTGGTGGTTTGGATGTCACATGATATTGATCATTCGTCCCATTTGCCATTGTCTTCCATTTACTGTGCAAATTTGGTTCCATACGTTTTGTACCATTGCAAGTCTCGACCACTGTGCGCTCACACTAGAGCCGATGGCGCTTAGCTTATAAACAAACATGGCAGGGTTTGCTTTGGTGACAGTCGACGATTTGAATGAGCTTATTGACAATGCTAATCCTAGCGCAAAAACACAAATCCACTACTATGCCGTAAACCATCTGGAGGCATTCACAGTATTCACAAATTTCTGTCGAGATTTTTTGCTGGACTGAGAAAAGCAGATGGCAGTCTGTACACAAAGAAGTCAATGCACGGCATCAGGTACGGACTACATCGTCAGGATTGTTTTAAAACTATTTAACTGTTTTTTCAAGTTACCTGAGAACAATTTTGGATTGTATTGCAATTACAATGTGTGTTGGACTGTTTGTAACCTCTTGACCTCAAAGGACCAGTGATGTTCACCAAAATGTATGTGCCTTTTCTCTTGTTTATAAATTAATAAGACATGAAATGACAAGGATTTATTTTAATTGTTAAATAAAACAAATAATGAATGTTTTTTTCATTTGTGCAATGGAAAGAATATTTCATTCAGTGAAAGATGGAATGTTCCATTCAAGGAGGCGCACGTTCCATCTTTCACCACATGAAATATTCTTACCATTGTACTCGTAAACATTCATTATTTGTATATTTAATCCTGCTAACAGATAAACAAACAGCAGTGAATACATAACCTCCTTTGCAGAGGTAATCACAGAAATAAAATATAATTATTTTTTGGTTGTTTACAGCAGTCTCACATAACATGATCACAAATCCACACAACCCCATGAAAAGGATTTTGTATGAAAACAGCCCCGTAGCCTTTCTCAACATTTGTGTTTTTGAACTTGACTTGTTTGTGAGTGATGATCTGTAACTCCTCTGCAACACAACAATAATACTGAAAAATCTATCGAAAAGTAGGTGTTCGTTAAACGAGACTCCCCTCCTAGTACTGCTGGAAAGTGTCTGCCCTTTGCAGCTCTGCATCCATTAGCAAGATGAAAGGTCCCTGATTTATTCTAATTAAAAGATCACTAAATACCAAGGTCAGACCCCCTGAACCAACCTTCCTCCTGCACCAAAACAAGCACACACCTGTATTTCTGTGTACATACAGTAGTGTTCAGAATAATAGTAGTGCTATGTGACTAAAAAGATTAATCCAGGTTTTGAGTATATTTCTTATTGTTACATGGGAAACAAGGTACCAGTAGATTCAGTAGATTATCACAAATCCAACAAGAACAAGCATTCATGATATGCACACTCTTAAGGCTATGAAATTGGGCTATTAGTAAAAAAAGTAGAAAAGGGGGTGTTCACAATAATAGTAGTGTGGCATTCAGTCAGTGACTTCATCAATTTTGTGGAACAAACAGGTGTGAATCAGGTGTCCCCTATTTAAGGATGAAGCCAGCACCTGTTGAACATGCTTTTCTCTTTGAAAGCCTGAGGAAAATGGGACATTCAAGACATTGTTCAGAAGAACAGCGTAGTTTGATTAAAAAGTTGACTGGAGAGGGGAAAACTTATACGCAGGTGCAAAAAATTATAGGCTGTTCATCTGCAATGGTCTCCAATGCTTTAAAATGGACAAAAAACCAGAGAGGTGTGGAAGAAAACAGAAAACAACCATCAAAATGGAAAGAGGAATAACCAGAATGGCAAAGGCTCACCCATTGATCAGCTCCAGGATGATCAAAGACAGTCTGGAGTTACCTGTAAGTGCTGTGACAGTTAGAAGACGCCTGTGTGAAGCTAATTTATTTGCAAGAATCCTCTGCAAAGTCCCTCTGTTAAATAAAAGACATGTGCAGAAGAGGTTACAATTTGCCAAAGAACACATCAACTGGCCTAAAGAGAAATGGAGGAATATTTTGTGGACTGATGAGAGTAAAACTGTTCTTTTTGGGTCCAAGGGCCACAGACAGTTCATGAGACGACCCCCAAACTCTGAATTCAAGCCACAGTTCACAGTGAAGACAGTGAAGCATGGTGGTGCAAGCATCATGATATGGGCATGTTTCTCCTACTATGGTGTTGGGCCTATATATCGCATACCAGGTATCATGGATCAGTTTGGATATGTCAAAATACTTGAAGAGGTCATGTTGCCTTATGCTGAAGAGGACATGCCCTTGAAATGGGTGTTTCAACAAGACAGTGACCCCAAGCACACTAGTAAACAAGCAAAATCTTGGTTCCAAACCAACAAAATTAATGTTTTGGAGTGGCCTGCCCAATCCCCGGACCTACATCCAATTGAGAACTTGTGGGGTGACATAAAAAAAGCTGTTTCTGAAGCAAAACCAAGAAATGTGAATGAATTGTGCAATGTTGTTAAAGAATCTTGGAGTGGAATAACAGCTGAAAGGTGCCACAAGTTGGTTGACTCCATGCCTCTCTGCAGCTTCTCTCCCCCTGCCATCCCCTCATTACCCCATCCCCGTAGAGACGGTGCCTGCTCCCAGACCACCAATAACCAGCAAAAGTCTATTTAAGCATAAAAATTCAAAAAGAAAAAATAATATAGCACCTTCAACTGCACCACAGACTAAAACAGTTAAATGTGGTCTATTAAACATTAGGTCTCTCTCTTCTAAGTCCCTGTTAGTAAGTGATATAATAATTGATCAACATATTGATTTATTCTGCCTTACAGAAACCTGGTTACAGCAGGATGAATATGTTAGTTTAAATGAGTCAACACCCCCGAGTCACACTAACTGCCAGAACGCTCGTAGCACGGGCCGAGGCGGAGGATTAGCAGCAATCTTCCATTCCAGCTTATTAATTAATCAAAAACCCAGACAGAGCTTTAATTCATTTGAAAGCTTGACTCTTAGTCTTGTCCATTCAAATTGGAAGTCCCAAAAAACAGTTTTATTTGTTGTTATCTATCGTCCTCCTGGTCGTTACTGTGAGTTTCTCTGTGAATTTTCAGAACTTTTGTCTGACTTAGTGCTTAGCTCAGATAAGATAATTATAGTGGGCGATTTTAACATCCACACAGATGCTGAGAATGACAGCCTCAACACTGCATTTAATCTATTATTAGACTCAATTGGCTTTGCTCAAAATGTAAATGAGTCCACCCACCACTTTAATCATATCTTAGATCTTGTTCTGACTTATGGTATGGAAATTGAAGACTTAACAGTATTCCCTGAAAACTCCCTTTTGTCTGATCATTTTTTAATAACATTTACCCTGATGGACTACCCTGCAGTGGGGAATAAGTTTCATTACACTAGAAGTCTTTCAGAAAGCGCTGTAACTAGGTTTAAGGATATGTTTCCTTCTTTATGTTCCCTAATGCCATATACCAACACAGTGCAGAGTAGCTACCTAAACTCTGTAAGTGAGATAGAGTATCTCGTCAATAGTTTGACATCCTCATTGAAGACAACTTTGGATGCTGTAGCTCCTCTGAAAAAGAGAGCTTTAAATCAGAAGTGCCTGACTCCGTGGTATAACTCACAAACTCGCAGCTTAAAGCAGATAACCCGTAAGTTGGAGAGGAAATGGCGTCTCACTAATTTAGAAGATCTTCACTTAGCCTGGAAAAAGAGTCTGTTGCTCTATAAAAAAAGCCCTCCGTAAAGCTAGGACATCTTACTACTCATCACTAATTGAAGAAAATAAGAACAACCCCAGGTTTCTTTTCAGCACTGTAGCCAGGCTGACAAAGAGTCAGAGCTCTATTGAGCCGAGTATTCCTTTAACTTTAACTAGTAATGACTTCATGACTTTCTTTGCTAATAAAATTTTAACTATTAGAGAAAAAATTACTCATAACCATCCCAAAGACGTATCGTTATCTTTGGCTGCTTTCAGTGATGCCGGTATTTGGTTAGACTCTTTCTCTCAGATTGTTCTGTCTGAGTTATTTTCATTAGTTACTTCATCCAAACCATCGACATGTCTATTGGACCCCATTCCTACCAGGCTGCTCAAGGAAGCCCTACCATTATTTAATGCTTCGATCTTAAATATGATCAATCTATCTTTATTAGTTGGCTATGTACCACAGGCTTTTAAGGTGGCAGTAATTAAATCATTACTTAAAAAGCCATCACTTGACCCAGCTATCTTAGCTAATTATAGGCCAATCTCCAACCTTCCTTTTCTCTCAAAAATTCTTGAAAGGGTAGTTGTAAAACAGCTAACTGATCATCTGCAGAGGAATGGTCTATTTGAAGAGTTTCAGTCAGGTTTTAGAATTCATCATAGTACAGAAACAGCATTAGTGAAGGTTACAAATGATCTTCTTATGGCCTCAGACAGTGGACTCATCTCTGTGCTTGTTCTGTTAGACCTCAGTGCTGCTTTTGATACTGTTGACCATAAAATTTTATTACAGAGATTAGAGCATGCCATAGGTATTAAAGGCACTGCGCTGCGGTGGTTTGATTCATATTTATCTAATAGATTACAATTTGTTCATGTAAATGGGGAATCTTCTTCACAGGCTAAGGTTAATTATGGAGTTCCACAAGGTTCTGTGCTAGGACCAATTTTATTCACTTTATACATGCTTCCCTTAGGCAGTATTATTAGACGGCATTGCTTAAGTTTTCATTGTTACGCAGATGATACCCAGCTTTATCTATCCATGAAGCCAGAGGACACACACCAATTAGCTAAACTGCAGGATTGTCTTACAGACATAAGGACATGGATGACCTCTAATTTCCTGCTTTTAAACTCAGATAAAACTGAAGTTATTGTACTTGGCCCCACAAATCTTAGAAACATGGTGTCTAACCAGATCCTTACTCTGGATGGCATTACCCTGACCTCTAGTAATACTGTGAGAAATCTTGGAGTCATTTTTGATCAGGATATGTCATTCAAAGCGCATATTAAACAAATATGTAAGACTGCTTTTTTGCATTTACGCAATATCTCTAAAATTAGAAAGGTCTTGTCTCAGAGTGATGCTGAAAAACTAATTCATGCATTTATTTCCTCTAGGCTGGACTATTGTAATTCATTATTATCAGGTTGTCCTAAAAGTTCCCTGAAAAGCCTTCAGTTAATTCAAAATGCTGCAGCTAGAGTACTGACGGGGACTAGAAGGAGAGAGCATATCTCACCCATATTGGCCTCTCTTCATTGGCTTCCTGTTAATTCTAGAATAGAATTTAAAATTCTTCTTCTTACTTATAAGGTTTTGAATAATCAGGTCCCTTCTTATCTTAGGGACCTCATAGTACCATATCACCCCAATAGAGCGCTTCGCTCTCAGACTGCAGGCTTACTTGTAGTTCCTAGGGTTTGTAAGAGTAGAATGGGAGGCAGAGCCTTCAGCTTTCAGGCTCCTCTCCTGTGGAACCAGCTCCCAATTCGGATCAGGGAGACAGACACCCTCTCTACTTTTAAGATTAGGCTTAAAACTTTCCTTTTTGCTAAAGCTTATAGTTAGGGCTGGATCAGGTGACCCTGAACCATCCCTTAGTTATGCTGCTATAGACTTAGACTGCTGGGGGGTTCCCATAATGCACTGAGTGTTTCTTTCTCTTTTTGCTCTGTATGCACCACTCTGCATTTAATCATTAGTGATTGATCTCTGCTCCCCTCCACAGCATGTCTTTTTCCTGGTTCTCTCCCTCAGCCCCAACCAGTCCCAGCAGAAGACTGCCCCTCCCTGAGCCTGGTTCTGCTGGAGGTTTCTTCCTGTTAAAAGGGAGTTTTTCTTTCCCACTGTCGCCAAGTGCTTGCTCACAGGGGGTCGTTTTGACCTTTGGGGTTTTTACGTAATTATTGTATGGCCTTGCCTTACAATATAAAGCGCCTTGGGGCAACTGTTTGTTGTGATTTGGCGCTATATAAATAAAATTGAATTGAATTGAATGCCTCCCAGATGTGAAGAAATCATGAAAAGCTGTGGTTATACAACTAAATACTAGTTTAGTGATTCACAGGATTGCTAAAAAAGCAGTTTGAACATAATAGTTTTGAGTTTGTAGCTTCAACAGCAGATGCTGCTATTATTGTGAACACTACTGTATATTCTCCCCCATATACTTGTCTCTGCAGTCTAAAAAGAGGGTCCACAGGACCAAAGGGAGTCAAATGTAACAAACTCAGAGGGAGACGCATTGACAGGGAAACACTTTAAAATGTGGCTTAATTGCAGCCAGCTTCTCCTGCTGAGTGTAATTACTGCTGGTTAGCATGTCACTTCCTGCAGAGTTTCATTTATTAGAGATGATGATTGGGTGAGGGATAAAATATAGAGGATGACTCACCCGCCTCCCCTCACAGCGCGGGAGGGAGGGGCACAACCAAGAGAGCAGCTAGACCTCACCTGCTGAAAGCTCCCCTGCCTCATATAATGACCTCAGTAAGCCTGAGTTGTTTTTCTGCTTGTAATGTTGATCGTCTTCACGTTTTTGTTTTTTTCATATTTTCCTCCGGCAAGCAGCTTGGTAGAAGACAACAACTGTTATGATTATTTATTAGAAAGTGGAAGAAACACAAGATGACTGTCAGTCTCCCTCGGTCTGGGATTCCATGCAAGATCTCACTTTGTGGGGTAAGGATGATTCTGAGAAAGCTCAGAATTACACAGGAGGACCTGGTCAATGACCTGAAGAGAGCTGGGACCACAGTCACAAAGATTACATTAGTAACACATGATGCTGTCATGGTTTAAAATCCTGCAGGGCAGCAAGGCCCCCCTGCTCAAGCCAGCACATGTCCAGGCCCGTTTGAAGTTCACCAGTGACCATCTGGATGATCCAGAGGAGGCATGGGAAAAGGTCATGTGGTCAGATGAGACCAGAATAGAGCTTTTTGGAATCAACTCCACTTACCATGTTTAGAGGATGAGAACAACCCCAAGAAAACCATCCCAACTGTGAAGCATGGGGGGGTGGAAACATCAGACTCTGGGGGTGCTCTTCTGCAAAGGGAACAGGACGACTGCACCGTATTGAAGAGAGGATGGATGGGGTCAAGTATTGTGAGATTTTGGCAAACAACCTCCTTCCTTCAGTAAGAGCATTGAAGATGGGTCATGGCTGGGTCTTCCAGCATGACAATGACCCTAAACACACAGCCAGGGCAACTAAAGAGGGGCTCCATAAGAAGCATTTCAAGGTCCTGGAGTGGCCTGGCCAGTCTCCAGACCTGAACTCAATAGAAAATCTTTGGAGGGAGCTGAAACTCCAAACCTGAAAGATTTGGAGAAGATCTGTATGGAGGAGTGGACCAAAATCCCTGCTGCAGTGTGTGAAAACTTGGTAAAGAACTACAGGAAATGTCTGACCTCTGTAATGACAGACAAATGTTTCTGTACCAACTGTTAAGCTCTGTTTTTCTAGGGGGTCAAATACTTATTTCATGCAATAAAATGCAAATTAATTATTTAAAAATCATACAATGTGATTTTCTGCATTTTTTTTAAGATTCTGTCTCTCACAGTTGAAGTGTACCTATGATAAAAATTACAGACCTCTCCATTCTTTGTAGGTGGGAAAACCTGCAAAACTGACAAGGGGTCAAATACTTATTGTCCCCACTGTACTTCTGTGACACCTGTGGAATTATTCATAACATTGTAATGTAATATAATTTATTTTGTTATTTACACATTCATATCCAGAGGTGGAACCAGGGCGCTGAAAAGAGGAGAATAAGGAGAAGGATGATAGACAGAGGCCCAGAGGCCCCCCAATACAATTATAATACTGACAAAATAATATGACACTCAGTTATAAACTTACAATCACACATATATTTTATTTACAATTATTGGAAACACTAGGTTTATTTGTTTTGGAAAAATTTCTCAATGTCCCCCCCATATTTACTGAAAATGGTTCAGTCCACCTGCTCTGTCACACTGCTGCAGAAACTTTTCAGACAGCGAGTGCAGGAGGAGATGGCAAGACAACTCAGAGAGCAAAAGACAGAAAGTAAAAAAGGTTTGACAGGAAAAAGAAGCAAAGGGTTGCTGCATTTACATTTACCCTGATGGACTACCCTGCAGTGGGGAATAAGTTTCATTACACTAGAAGTCTTTCAGAAAGCGCTGTAACTAGGTTTAAGGATATGATTCCTTCTTTATGTTCTCTAATGTCATATACCAACACAGAGCAGAGTAGCTACCTAAACTCTGTAAGGGAGTTAGAGTATCTTGTCAATAGTTTTACATCCTCATTGAAGACAACTTTGGATGCTGTAGCTCCTCTGAAAAAGAGAGCTTTAAATCAGAAGTGTCTGACTCCGTGGTATAACTCACAAACTCGTAGCTTAAAGCTGATAACCCGTAAGTTGGAGAGGAAATGGCATCTCACTAATTTAGAAGATCTTCACTTAGCCTGGAAAAAGAGTTTGTTGCTCTATAAGAAAGCCCTTCGTGAAGCTAGGACATCTTTCTACTCATCACTAATTGAAGAAAATAAGAACAACCCCAGGTTTCTTTTCAGCACTGTAGCCAGGCTGACAAAGAGTCAGAGCTCTATTGAGCTGAGTATTCCATTAACTTTAACTAGTAATGACTTCATGACTTTCTTTGCTAACAAAATTTTGACTATTAGAGAAAAAATTACTCATAACCATCCCAAAGATGTATCGTTATCTTTGGCTGCTTTCAGTGATGCCGGTATTTGGTTAGACTCTTTCTCTCCGATTGTTCTGTCTGAGTTATTTTCATTAGTTACTTCATCCAACCATCAACATGCTTATTAGACCCCATTCCTGCCAGGCTGCTCAAGGAAGTCCTACCATTATTTAATGCTTCAATCTTAAATATGATCAATCTATCTTTGTTAGTTGGTTATGTACCACAGGCCTTTAAGGTGGCAGTAATTAAACCATTACTTAAAAAGCCATCACTTGACCCAGCTATCTTAGCTAATTATAGGCCAATCTCCAACCTTCCTTTTCTCTCAAAGATTCTTGAGAGGGTAGTTGTAAAACAGCTAACTGATCACCTGCAGAGGAATGGTCTATTTGAAGAGTTTCAGTCAGGTTTTAGAATTCATCATAGTACAGAAACAGCATTAGTGAAGGTTACAAATGATCTTCTTATGGCTTCGGACAGTGGACTTATCTCTGTGCTTGTTCTGTTGGACCTCAGTGCTGCTTTGATACTGTTGACCATAAAATTTTATTACAGAGATTAGAGCATGTCATAGGTATTAAAGGCATTGCGCTGCGGTGGTTTGAATCATATTTGTCTAATAGATTACAGTTTGTTCATGTAAATGGGGAATCTTCTTCACAGACTAAAGTTAATTATGGAGTTCCACAAGGTTCTGTGCTAGGACCAATTTTATTCACTTTATACATGCTTCCCTTGGGCAGTATTATTAGACGGTATTGCTTAAATTTTCATTGTTACGCAGATGATACCCAGCTTTATCTATCCATGAAGCCAGAGGATACGCACCAATTAGCTAAACTGCAGGATTGTCTTACAGACATAAAGACATGGATGACCTCTAATTTCCTGCTTTTAAACTCAGATAAAACTGAAGTTATTGTACTTGGCCCCACAAATCTTAGAAGCATGGTGTCTAACCAGATCGTTACTCTGGATGGCATTTCCCTGATCTCTAGTAATACTGTGAGAAATCTTGGAGTTATTTTTGATCAGGATATGTCATTCAAAGCGCATATTAAACAAATATGTAGGACTGCCTTTTTGCATTTACGCAATATCTCTAAAATCAGAAAGGTCTTGTCTCAGAGTGATGCTGAAAAACTAATTCATGCATTTATTTCCTCTAGGCTGGACTATTGTAATTCATTATTATCAGGTTGTCCTAAAAGTTCCCTAAAAGCCTTCAGTTGGTTCAGAATGCTGCAGCTAGAGTACTGACGGGGACTAGCAGGAGAGAGCATATCTCACCCGTGTTGGCCTCCCTTCATTGGCTTCCTGTTAATGCTAGAATAGAATTTAAAATTCTTCTTCTTACTTATAAGGTTTTGAATAATCAGGTCCCATCTTATCTTAGGGACCTCGTAGTACCATATTACCCCATTAGAGCGCTTCGCTCTCAGACTGCGGGCTTACTTGTAGTTCCTAGGGTTTGTAAGAGTAGAATGGGAGGCAGAGCCTTCAGCTTTCAGGCTCCTCTCCTGTGGAACCAGCTCCCAATTCAGATCAGGGAGACAGATACCCTCTCTACTTTTAAGATTAGGCTTAAAACTTTCCTTTTCGCTAAGGCTTATAGTTAGGGCTGGATCGGGTGACCCTGGACCATCCCTTGGTTATGTTGCTTTAGACGTAGACTGTGTTTCATAATTATTGTATGGCCTTGCCTTGCAATGTGGAGCGCCTTGGGGCAACTGTTTGTTGTGATTTGGCGCTATACAAGAAAAAAGTTGATTGATTGATTGAAGGGTCGACAGTATCACCCAATTCTTTCATAGGCAATGTGGGTTTATAAGTTCTGGAATGTTAGCCTGTTGTCTGTTCCTAACTTTGTCCAGAAGCTAGCTCACTCTTCTCCCCATGTTAGCTCATATTTCTGAAGAAAACTCTGGAGTTATACATTTCACTATTGTTTTAGCTAAATAATCAATGCAGTCAAACCTATAGCAAGCTGTTCTGCTGAAAAATTCACTCATGCTCTGCATAGACAAGTCAGGAGCAGCAGCACATCAGTCAGTCGGGGGGACTGACTGATGTCCCACCTGAACAAGCCCAAAAACCCCTGAGGTGAGCTGCTGTGTGTTGAATTAATCAATTATTATGGAGAAAAAAGTTAAAGAAAAAGATATTCTGAATTAAAAAAGCCTGTAGTGTGAATTTATTTCAGAATGATTTTAATGGCTTAAAAAGCAACAGCTATCACTGAAATATAATGTTTGGGACTCTCATCCCCCTGCTTTGCAGTAGGAACAGAGAACATTTCTAGTGCATGCAGATCGGGTGATTGCTCTCAATCCAATCAAAGAAATCTTTGCATTTTCTGGAAATCAGAAGATTAAATAGCACAAACCTGCCAGTCTAGACCATCAGTCTTGCAGCAAATAATTGAATCTAAATTAATTTTATTGTATTTTCAGTACTTCCCCTAGCAAGTAACTGTCAAATCACGTTTTTCTTTTCACAAATATGGGAATGATAGTCAAAAATATCATTAAAATGCATGGTTTTATGTTTATGAATCCATGCCATGAAGAATTAAGGCAGATCTGAAGGCAAAAGGGTGTCCAACCCGGTACCAGCAAGGTGTACATAAAAAAAGTGGCTGGTGAGTGTATGCATGAATTTTTGACATTTTGTTCAGCCTCAATTTTCTTGATCCAAGGAAGACGTTTGGATTTGCCTTGCTTGGGTGATGCATAAAAACAGACAAACAAACTTGGATGATCACATAACCTGTGCCCCCACTCTGGTGGCTGGCGGATGCATTAATTGGAACACCTGTGATGCAGGAAAGATGTGCTTTAATCCAAAAGGTTAAGTGACTTATAGAGACATGCCTTCATCTTTGTTTACATAGAAAACATCATATTATCCAATTTTTCAACCCCATGCTGTTTTGTTTTTGCTTTGAAACAGCGATTGTGGTCAACACCTAAGGGAGTTATCAGATAATGACTCAGATGTGTGATTGATTGCTCTGGTTTCCTGCAGTGATAAGCAGCTTCAGGCTGTTTTAGGGGGGACAGGGCAACCTCTCATAACTGCAGAGTTATTGGTTTGTTTACTCTGTGTCAAAGGTGTCAGAAAAAAAAATGTCAGTTTTTGGAAGTATCTTTATGCAATTATCTTTTATCTTTGCTATTTAAAGGGAGAAGTGCATTTCTTTTTATCATTAGGGAATGATGGTGGCTTACACGGTTAAACACTGCACCTGGCTCTGGCAGTGAAAGATCAGCATAAATGAGTAATGAGTGGAAAATGTCATGGGAGGAGGAGGCAGGAGAGATGAACCCTCATTTCATCCATGCTGTAAATCTCATATTTACCTCATGTTTGGTGAAATACAGATTGTTTCAGGTACATTTTGTTGACAATTTGACCTGTTATGTGAATTCAGATCACCGGATGCGTCACCTCCCACAGAGGTGAGTCCACTGAACAGGATCCAGCTGAGTTCAGTCTCTAATTAGAACCCTTGGTAATTTTAACGACTGGCCTTATGGAAATCTCTTTAATGGCGTTGTGTCAGCAGGGCACCATCCAGCGATGTCTGATCCATCTCATTAAGACTGCGTGTCTCTGATTACAACAAAATGATTCTCAGCAGAATGTTGATTCCAAATGAATAAAACACATCCCAGAATATTTCTCCTCTTATTTTCGATACCACCAGCTGGCTGCACGTTTTTCTTAAAATCATCTTTATTGATTAAAATTCACAATTATTACAAAATAAACCCTCTCACAAGACACACAGACTCCTTCACTGATACATCAACACTGTATAATTCCTTTTTTTGTGGGCATAAATGTGTACTAAACATTCATCCACTGAGGCAAGTGAGATGTTTCCTTTTTGATCATTCCATGGTCAGTTACAAAAGATGTTCAGTTTACGCACTACAAGGCTCAATGACAACAAATATTTTACATATCTAATAAATTCACACTATAGCCACTGTGTTTAAGCTTTAAATGACAACAAACACAACATTAATGCAAATGTTTATCGTGTGTAGAGAGAATACTGATATATTAAAATCAACACTTATTTATGTCTCACACTGAGGGTACTTTTAAATAACTAGAGTTCTTTGAGAGGACATACCTCCGCCAACACGTCACACATATCTCTGTAACTATTGGAGATAAATAGCAGGGTTACCCAAAAAATACTGGTGAAACTTTAAAGGCGAATAAAGTTCCAAGTTCCAAGGTCCTGGTGCTGCCTGTCTTGTTGTATGGTTGTGAGATTTGGATGCTAACCAGTTACCTAAGGTGATGACTGGATGCCTTTGGTGCTAGGTGTCCTCGAAGGATCATTGGGTACCGCTGGAAGTATGTTGTATCAAACACATGGTTACCAAGAGAGACTAAGATGAGGAGTATCATTTGCATTGTGAGGGAGCGTCAACTATGACATTTGGGTCATGTGGCCGTTTCTCTCTGCATGATCCAACAGACAGGTGCCTGAGTGTTGAGGCCCCCAGTAGATGGAAGAAGACCAAGGGGACACCCACGTTTCACCTCACTGCGGTAGACAGATGGTTATTTTAGAGATGTGGGTTGTCTGCCTGGGTGGCTGCCATCATGGACCCAAAGTGGTTCCGTGGTGTTGTGGATGCGGCAAAGCATGCTCCTAGACTTGACTTGACTTACTTTAACATTGTGAGATTGGGCATTTTTCAACATTATCCTGAATTTCTCAAGAGATAATGTATATATTAGCACTCAACATATGCCCTTTTTTCAAAAACATCTGTGCATCATCTCTTGAGATAAAACATAATATAGGTACTTGAACTTTACATTTACCTAATTTTTATTAAAATTGATCTGTGCTTCTTCTCCCCATGTTTGTGTCGGTTTCTCTCTGGGTGCTTCAGCTTCCTCCCACTTCCAAAGACAATTTAAATTTATACAACACAAAATTATTGATAATGGTTAGCATGCGTAGGCAGAGGTGGAAAACCTGGGCTTCAGTGAGTAAAAAGGCCTAACACTTATTTGTTCCATGTAAACCAGCTGATTCTAATCAGTTAAACTCTTCAGGCTGGAAGACGAGATAATCAGTGAAATCACCTGTTTTCGGTGCACGGAGACAGCACATGGTTAAACTTTTACTCACTGAATCTGGAGTTACCCACCTCTGCTCACGGTGGACAGGATGTGATTTACAGCGCAGCACTCAGTCATCCGTTGAGCTGAACTATCCTTTGAAGTGGTTCGGGGGGGGAATGTAGACAGGATTACGTTCAAGATCAGCTAGAACATGGCTGATTTAGTTTTTCCCTTCTTTGCTCTGGTGCTCCCATGGAACAGGATCATTTTCCTCTGGGTGTGATCCAGTCTCCCTTTCGTGCCAGAACTGCTCCACATCAGGCAATGCCATCACATCTTTGAGGCTTATCCTGTCAGCTGCTCCTCTTCCTCCCATCTGATCTGGCTGATGTTGAGTCTCTCTGCTGAGAGCCTGGCTCAAGCGTGGACAAAAGCGATTCTCCTCCATCACCTGACCTGAGGTCTCTGGTCTTGGCCGAGGTGAATGGAGAGCTGTAGGTGTGTGAGGTCCAGGCTTGGGCAGAGGTTGTTTTTGCAGGGTGAGCTTCCTCCACAGCCCCCTGTAGCTCTCCCAGAACTCCTCAGAGAGGGACAGAATAACGAGGGGGTTTATGAGAGACAGGGAGATGGTGAGTATCTGTGCACAGAGTGATAGAAGCAGGGGAGGAGAGGAGCTGTGGTGCTGGGTTCCTTCTCTTTCTTCTAGGTGATACTCCCACACCCACACTACCCACTGTGGAAGCCAGAGGACGGTCATGGCCGCAGTGAGAATGAACAACATTAAGGTGAGCTTTCTGGATCGGATCTGGGTGCGTAGGTTCTGAGTCTTACTAGATCTGCGCTGGCACTGATCGTACGCTTTCCAGAAGTACATCAGGGCAAAACCTAGAGGTGCACAGAAGACCCCCAAGGGGTAGGCTTTGATGTACATGGACATGAAATCACGGGCTTCAGGGGGAACCTTTGAAACACACACCAGTCTGTGGATCCTTTCCTGCAGCGTATTGAAAAGCCAGTGAGGGATGGTTATGCAGCAGGCAGAAAGCCAGATGGTGAAGAAGACCACCAGGATTGAGCCAACGTGGATGCTGACCTGCTTGGTGGGGTTGGACACGTAGCGATAGCAGGCTTTGGCCATGACAGCCACTGTGAAGCTCTTGGCCACCATACAGGAATGCAGGAACCAGTCGGCCGTTTTGCATACCACCAAGCCCAGAGTCCAGGTAGCCTTGGAGTAGGAAACGGCACGGAAAGGCACCGTAAACACCAGCACCAGCCCATCAGCAAACATCAGGTTGAAGATCAGGGAGTTGATCAGAGACAGTTTGCCCTTGTGAGCGCTGGAGAACAAGATGATCATCACAGTGAGATTGCAAACCACACCCAAAACACAGATGACTCCCAGGATAGCAGGCACCAGGACCCTCAGCTTCTCCGGGTCCAGGTGTTGGTTGGTCCCCCACTCGTTGAACGACCATTCAGGTATAGAGCTGTTCACCCCAGAAGTGTTGCTCCCATTCATCTTAAAGGTGAAGTTTTCAAAAATAAATTATACTCAGAAATGGAGCCACAACAAAGATGAAGACGGTGATGACAGCAGAGCTCAGTCTGTCTCCGGCTTCATCCTCACATGCAGCGATGGAGCTTCTGCCAGTGGTTATAAGGATGCTGTTTGATTGACAGCTGCTGTTCCCGGCTGACACGCAGCACACAGACTGCTGTCTCACAGGGCCGATTAGACAAAACTGTGCACAATACCACATATTAATAAGATGGAGTTACAATTTCTGTGAGAAAATTAGCAGATGCTGGCTGATGCATTTGCTGGGAATCAATAAAAGATGCTTTTTAGCTTTGATCATATCTGATTCAGAAGTGTTTTAGGATGAGTTGCAAGTACAACATGCACAAACGTGGTGGGTGTTTTTGGATTTGTTTGTTGGAGGAGTGAGATTTTTCTTTTGTGATGAATGAGAGAAGTGTGAAAACTAATCTGCATGACTCATGAAGTCAGGAACCAACTGTTAAAAAGAAGCCAGACTTTACTTCTCAGCCACCCGAGGGCGCCATTGTAACACAAACATTCCTTTAACAATCAGTGAACCCATAAATGTAACAGACACCATTTGAACTTGCACATTTATTGTTTTTATTATTCAAAGAAATTCCAGTAAGCATAAAGACTGCATGGTAATTAACTGCATCTCAATACATTCTGATCTATAAAATATTTTTTGTTTTGTTTTGTTTCAATCAGAAGATTCACAAAGGAGGTTGTTTAGAAGACAGAAATGTCAAAAGAAATCACATGAAACAAGTCCCTGATTTCAGAGTTCATTTAGACCTCTGCCTGATTTCCTTTATGGGAGATGAACACAAATCTGACATAAGTCCTACAGAGTGATCAGAGTCAAGTCCTAAAATAAAAACATTTTAAAACTTAATGCTTCTTGTAGACGTTGGATTAATGCAAGTATTTTACCTGCACAGTGTCTCTGGCCAACACTAGGTAGGTAGTTAAAAAGAAAGTGTGGAAAAACAAAAAACAGGTGCAGGTTGTCAGTTTGGTCAGAGCCGTGCATGCAAAAACCTGTTTGAGAGCAACGCTGTCAATTTGTTACGTCAAGAAACTGTAGTTTGGCATAAAAAAAAGTCTGTGCTTCTTTTGTCTACAGATGACTTAATGAACCATCCAAGAACTTAAAAAAAGTTTTTCTCCCAGTTAATTTCTTTAAATGTGGCCTTTTTGTGTGACATCAGACTGACTGCAGTGCAATGAGGGACAAATACTTCACACACCACAGCACGTGTAAACTGGTCATCCCCTGAACTTATCAGCATGTAGCTGTGACACATTTCCTAACTGTGTGACAAAAAGCACTTTTTCCTACTGATGACATGAGTGGAATAATTTTATCGAGAGAAAAAGGCCGGAGGAGGGAATAGGTGATCTGAATGACATTACTGGCAACTGGTGGACAGCTTCTTGTTGGCCATTTTGGGAGACACGTAAAGACACTGCAAACTCAGCTGACAGCAAGGACTATCCAGAGCAGATACGCAGACAAGATTCTGCATCATGAAAGATGCACTCGTGTTGGCGGACGGTAAACAGAATATTCACTTGTTACAACGAGAGGACGATGGGCTATGCTTGCAAAACACCCTTTACAAAAAAGTTGACTTAAAATTTACTGTCATTAGTAAACCTCAAGTTTACTTTCTACATTACAGTATTGTATGTCTTTGGACTAGATTGGGCCACTTTTTATTTTATGAAAGTATGCATTTTAAGAAAAGTTTGAGTACGCAAGTAGTTTTATTTGACAGTGCAAGTTAACTTATAGGTCATAATTGTAAAGTATACTTACACTTTCCGTGGTGGGCCTCCCACTATACTTTTCGGTATACACCAAATACACTCAACAAAAATATAAATGCAACACTTTTGGTTTTGCTCCCATTTTGTATGAGATGAACTCAAAGATCTAAAACTTTTTCCACATACACAATATCACCATTTCCCTCAAATATTGTTCACAAACCAGTCTAAATCTGTGATAGTGAGCACTTCTCCTTTGCTGAGATAATCCATCCCACCTCACAGGTGTACCATATCAAGATGCTGATTAGACACCATGATTAGTGCACAGGTGTGCCTTAGACTGCCCACAATAAAAGGCCACTCTGAAAGGTGCAGTTTATCACACAGCACAATGCCACAGATGTCGCAAGATTTGAGGGAGCGTGCAATTGGCATGCTGACAGCAGGAATGTCAACCAGAGCTGTTGCTCGTGTACTGAATGTTCATTTCTCTACCATAAGCTGTCTCCAAAGGCGTTTCAGAGAATTTGGCAGTACATCCAACCAGCCTCACAACCGCAGACCACGTGTAACCACACCAGCTCAGGACCTCCACATCCAGCATGTTCACCTCCAAGATCGTCCGAGACCAGCCACTCGGACAGCTGCTGAAACAATCGGTTTGCATAACCAAAGAATTTCTGCACAAACTGTCAGAAACCGTCTCAGGGAAGCTCATCTGCATGCTCGTCGTCCTCATCGGGGTCTCGACCTGACTCCAGTTCGTCGTCGTAACCGACTTGAGTGGGCAAATGCTCACATTCGCTGGTGTTTGGCACGTTGGAGAGGTGTTCTCTTCACGGATGAATCCCGGTTCACACTGTCCAGGGCAGATGGCAGACAGCGTGTGTGGTGTCGTGTGGGTGAGCGGTTTTCTGATGTCAATGTTGTGGATCGAGTGGCCCATGGTGGCGGTGGGGTTATGGTATGGGCAGGCGTCTGTTATGGACGAAGAACACGGGTGCATTTTATTGATGGCATTTTGAATGCACAAAGATACCGTGACGAGATCCTGAGGCGCATTGTTGTGCCATACATCCAAGAACATCACTTCATGTTGCAGCAGGATAATGCACGGCCCCATGTTGCAAGGATCTGTACACAATTCTTGGAAGCTGAAAATGTCCCAGTTCTTGCATGGCCTGCATACTCACCGGACATGACACCCATTGAGCATGTTTGGGATGCTCTGGACCGGCGTATACGACAGCGTGTACCAGTTCCTGCCAATATCCAGTAACTTCGCACAGCCATTGAAGAGGAGTGGACCAACATTCCACAGACCACAATTGACAACCTGATCAACTCTATGCGAAGGAGATGTGTTGCACTGCATGAGGCAAATGGTGGTCACACCAGATACTGACTGGTATCCCCCCCCAATAAAACAAAACTGCACCTTTCAGAGTGGCCTTTTATTGTGGACAGTCTAAGGCACACCTGTGCACTAATCATGGTGTCTAATCAGCATCTTGATATGGCACACCTGTGAGGTGGGATGGATTATCTCAGCAAAGGAGAAGTGCTCACTATCACAGATTTAGACTGGTTTGTGAACAAAATTTGAGGGAAATGGTGATATTGTGTATGTGGAAAAAGCTTTAGATCTTTGAATTCATCTCATACAAAATGGGAGCAAAACCGAAAGTGTTGCGTTTATATTTTTGTTGAGTGTACTTACACTTTTCTGTAATTTGTCAGTAAACACACCAAGTACACCTAGATTTTTCTGTATACTTGTCAGTATACGCCAAGTATACCCCAAGTATAATCTGTTAGGTGTATATGTCCATTAAGTACATAAGAAAACTGAAAGTATACTTGCTTATTTGGAGTTTAAAAGAGGTATATTACTAGTAAAATTGGATTAATTTTATTTTTGTAAGAAAAGGCAACACATTCCATACCATGACAGCACATTCCACCAAAAATTAAAATGTAGTTTCTTCCTCCTTTTACTAAAACAAACCACATGTTGATTTAATGTCAACAATGGAGATTGAGTGATGACTTCTTTTAGCGCAGAGACGGACGGTTTTTACATCAGAAAAACAGGAAAGACTTGCATGACTTCATAAACAGAAGCTAGGTTGTTATATCACAAAAAATCTTTTCTTTAAGCAGCAATCCAAGCCAGAGATTCCTGTTTTTACATGATGTGCAAAACACTAAAACACTGTTCCATCTGTTTATTAAGTACAGTTAAGCCCCTACCCACTTTCACGGATAAGGACCGAAACCATGTCCACACCTTGGAAAACCTTACAGTGTGTGGAATGGTGTCCCTGATGAAGTGCTATTTTCTTGTGCTATTTCCTTGTTTTAACTGTAGGTGGATTTTTAAGATGTTCATCAAAAAAAAAAAAAAAAAAAAAAAAAATTCCATTGCAAACTTTGACATACTTTGGCAATCTCCTGCATGACTGTGGAGGCCAAGGTTGTGCTAAAGTTATACTATGGAGGTGCTACAGTTGTTTTTGCACCTATCACACGGTACGAGTATGGCCTGGTACGTCATGGCACTGTGCAATACACGACATTTGTGTGTAACCATTACCCTCACATGCCAGTTAGTCAGGGTTAGACTGTGACCTTCCAAGATGCATGTCCATAGAACTGAGAATGAGGCTTTATTTTCCATCGGATTAGTAATCCCTCCGGAGGTGTACGCTCTTGTGATCATCTTGGTCTCTACACAACTACTTTTATGTGTACGTACAATAGCAAGATATCTGAAGACTGCCTAATCCAATTTTGATCAACCTTGGCATATATAGTGTAGAACGGCAACAACTAATTTATTAATAATCCACTATTAAATTAATCGACTCTAAAACATTATGTCTTAATTTTGTTTGGTTTGGATCCAAGCTCTAGGCTCATATATCAGAAAATGGCTGTTACTGTGAAAATGAGTGTTAATATTAAATTATTATTATTTTTTTGTTAGTGAACTTAGCGGTCTATAAAAAACCAATGTGACATTTTCTCTACATGCCAATAGGCTACTTTCACATAGGGGTGTGATGTCCATGTGCTCTCTGATCAACATTCCCATTTCTCCCATCATCATTTACTGTCTGTCACTGCAATTGTGAATAACACCCTAACAAACAACAAGACTGTTTTTGTACTGTCAACATGTGAATGCAGCATTTGGTAATAGAATATTTTCATCCAGACAAAACAAAACTGAGTCGAAATGAACTGATATTATCATATAGCTAATGCTAGCATGTTGACACCACCTTCATCAGATAATCTGTAGTATCAAGACGACCTACATCACTGTCAGACTGTTGGCCGCAGCAAATAAACGCACAGACATGCCGCGTTGTGTCCAAAGTGGCATTTAGATTATAATTTATTGCAAAAAACCCTACAATTACTTACTCTGTGTTGCAGTTGTTGTCTCCCAAAATGGCAAGTCACCCGACTGTGAGGTCAATCAGGAACACACTATTCCTTTTAAACGTTCACACTCCTGCCTTGGACTTAGTTCCTCCCCCCCCACACTCCCAACATCAAACCCCGACATACCAAAAAGAAGGCACCACTGCTTCTCAACAGACTCACTGACCAAAAGAAGGACTTAGAAGGAAATAAAAAACATTGACACAGACTATAGCGGTCTCAGCAGGGAGACATAAAATTGGTACTAGAAACGCTAACTGAAACTTCTGTTTCAGTCCTACTGAGAAGCTTAAGGGTCAGAGGTCAGCAGTCTCTCCTGCTGGAATTCTACAGCAGGCTGCACTGTCCAAAAACCTTTCCGACTCTGCAGGCCTGATCGCATGCAGCAGGTTGAAAGAGAGGTGGTGCTGTTGCTACACGAGAAAGAGCCACTATCAAGTGGGCAAAGATTTGTTTGTGTGCTCTACTTGACGTTCAGATCTTCCCACATCCACTTCCTTTTAAGGGTCCAGTGGGCTGCTACATCACGTAATTCATGCAGCGACCTTCTTACTGCATGAATGCAGAGGATTCACGTCTTTATGTTGTCCACATGGACAAATAAATTAAATCAGAAGTCAAACTCAGCAGTAAAAACGCCTCATTTTTGAACAATTCATTGTCGATTGCAAGGAATTATTTTCCTTAAGCTATTTCCTTTTCCCAGTTCAGTCACTGAATTACTTCCATCCTGGAAAACTCCTGGAGCAGCGCATCAACAACTTGCCGTAGGGAGAGCAGGAGAAAGGTGTCGCTGAGGGCTCCAGTTCTGTTTCTCTGACCTGACCTCTCCCTACAGCCCCTCAGCGTGCAGGCCAGAGGTCAGGAGGGACACTTTGCCCTTTAGTTGACCTTGTCTTGGAAGATGTAGAGGTTGTTGGTGGCTGCCACGGCGATGATGTTCTCGTGCGGGTGCCATGTTGTGTGAAGGATCTTCTTGCTGAAGTCTAGGCTGTCAACACTGATCTCGTCCTTTCGCCGTTTCCCGCCGACACACACCTGGGGGCAACAATTAAGAAAGAGTAAAGCTATAATGGCATGATACCACTTTTTCATACCGAGATGGGAACCTTCAGTATGTGCTGAGGCCAATATCAAGCTACTACAACTAATCTTTGAAAAAATACATTTGTCTGGATGTGCTTTGCTAATGCTGTATTTACACATAAAGATGACAAGTCACGAATGCTACGAAGTATACATTCATGGCTGCTGATCACGAATGTGATGATTCGAGGCAGAGGCGTCAGGGGTCCTCAGGAACTGCTGCAACCTGTTACCACCTGTTATGATTCATGGCATGTGTTGCTGGTGAATTATCAGGAACCATTACACACGGTCAAGAATAATGTTCTGCGCTGTTGCGGGTAACAGCGCATCGTTACATTCTGTCATGTTGTGAATGAGGTGAATTGTCTCCACACACACCCCCATATTCATTCATCAGCTGCTGAACAGTTCAGATCGCTCCAGTTTTCTCCTCAAAATTCACAGCAGAACTTTGTGATTGCATGCTTAGTTGGGCTCTGTGCCATGGAGTGGCGCAGAGAGGAGGAGGAGATGGAGAGAGTCAGATGTGTGGCTCCACGCGGCTCTTGTCTCATGCATTTTCCCAAACATCAGGCACAGCAGCGGCAGCGGGTGGAACACCTGCAGGAGTGCGCTGATGAGCATTCGAACGAGACTTTTAGCCGACTTGGCATGGCACAAATCATATGCTATGGAAATCGTGTTTGCTTTTCCTTGAATTTGACATTTGGGCATTCAGTTCTTTAACAGGTTTGGACTGAAACATTGTAGTTTTGTATCTTTTTCAAGGACACTTTGATATTTAAGAGAACTGGCAGATTGAGTCAGAAAATGTCTAGTCTCAAAACAAAATGCTCTACCCTCTGCACCACTGTTAAAGCTGCACATGTTCCTTACACATAAACATATAACCCATGCTGTTTATTTTGTTCAAGTCCACAATCAGAGTCTGTCTCAGTAAATCGTGACAAAAACATAGAACGTTTAATGACCCGAGTCCGTGGGTAGCACACGTTACTCATAAACCAGAAGGTCACTGGATCAATACCTGATTGCTTCGGTCTGTCTTCCTGTAACATGCTGAAAATTTAAGTGGATTTAACTCAAGCTAACCAAGTTTGTTTCACTTCAACAAAATAAGTGTTTTAATCATTTGAGTTTGCTAAGTTTGAGTTCTGCCAGCTTACTGCGTTTGGGTCTACAGTGTGTTTTCCAGAACAGGTGCTGTATCAGAATGTTGACACAACATATTTAAAACACTTATAGCAGACAACTGGCTAAAACAGTTCAAATTCCCATGAGTGGATGAAAGCACAAACAGCTGGAGGTGTTTGAAGGGGAGAGCATTTTTACCTACATTGTGATTGTGGTTTATCAGATGATTTTGGAGGTGAAGAAGATGATGAAAACAATTGAACCAATACATTTAGGGAAGGGGAGAGACAGGGACTGGGTGTTGGTGAAAAGGTGCTGAATGACTGGACAACTACTGCAGAAGTGGTCGGGGAAACAGCTAAGAAGGTACTTGATGTGACACCAGTCACAGAATGCGATGGAACACCAGACTCCATCCAACAGCTGTGTGCAAGTATGAGTCCATCAATCAAACACTTACTGCTGCATATTAATTAGATGGAAAGCTTTGACTTCTCAAAGGCTTGGAACATTTCTGCAAGAAATTTATTTATTCAATGACACTAATATAATTCAATGGCAATAACATATAATCACAAGTTTCCCAGAGTGCTTGTTCCGCTTCACCTCCAGTCAGTGGCCAAGACTGTAAATACTCTTTCTCGATGTAATCTCTAACATTCATCTTTATGATATCATCATTGTGGTGGAGGGTGGACTTTTTTCTGGTTCCGGAGCACAGCGGTGTTCTGCTGTATCTGTTAGCTGTTTGAACTGAGCTGTTTGAGTTCTTTGAATTAACAGTCTTTTTCAAGACTTTTTTACTTTTTTTTACTTTTTCACCGTGCTCCAACGCCTAAAGAAGACCTCTAACGGTCGAAGCATCGCGACGGAGCTCTTTTATCAGCTAACCTTCATCAGCGTTGGCAAGCTAACTAGCTTGCTAACGCTTTCGTTTTTATTTTTATTTTATTTTTTAGCACTGTTGTCGTGCTGCTCCACAGCCTGCCTAGTGGATTTTTATTTTATTTTAGCACTGTTGTCGTGCGTTACCTGTGCTGCTCCACAGCCTGTCCAGTGGATTTCTATTTAGCACTGTTGTCGTGCGTTACCTGTGCTGTTCCACAGCCTGTCCAGTGGATTTTTATTTTATTTTTTACCACTGTTGTCGTGTGTTACCTGTGCTGCTCCACAGCCTGTCCAGTGGATTTTTATTTTATTTTTAGCACTGTTGTCGTGTGTTACCTGTGCTGCTCCACAGCCTGTTCAGTGGATTTTTATTTTATTTTTTAGCACTGTTGTCGTGCGTTACCTGTGCTGTTCCACAGCCTGTCCAGTGGATTTTTATTTTATTTTTTACCACTGTTGTCGTGTGTTACCTGTGCTGCTCCACAGCCTGTCCAGTGGATTTTTATTTTATTTTTTACCACTGTTGTCGTGTGTTACCTGTGCTGTTCCACAGCCTGTCCAGTGGATTTTTATTTTATTTTTAGCACTGTTGTCGTGCGTTACCTGTGCTGCTCCACAGCCTGTTCAGTGGATTTTTATTTTATTTTTTAGCACTGTTGTCGTGCGTTACCTGTGCTGTTCCACAGCCTGTCCAGTGGATTTTTATTTTATTTTTAGCACTGTTGTCGTGTGTTACCTGTGCTGCTCCACAGCCTGTTCAGTGGATTTTTGTTTTGTTTTTTGGCACTGTTGTCGTGTGTTACCTGTGCTGCTCCACAGCCTGTCTAGTGGATTTTTATTTTATTTTTTACCACTGTTGTCGTGTGTTACCTGTGCTGCTCCGCAGCCTGTCCAGTGGATTTTTATTTTATTTTATTTTTTTTTTATTTTTTTTTTTTAGCACTGTTGTCGTGCGTTACCTGTGCTGCTCCACAGCCTGTCCAGTGGATTTTTATTTTATTTTTTACCACTGTTGTCGTGCGTTACCTGTGCTGCTCCACAGCCTGTCCAGTGGATTTTGATTTTGATTTTATTTTTTTGGGCGCTGTTGTCGTGCGTTACCTGTGCTGCTCCACAGCCTGTCCAGTGGATTTCTATTTAGCGCTGTTGTCGTGCGTTACCTGTGCTGCTCCACAGCCTGTCTAGTGGATTTTTATTTTGTTTTAGCACTGTTGTCGTGCGTTGCCTGTGCTGCTCCACAGCCTGTCTAGTGGATTTTTATTTTTATTTTATTTTATTTTTTAGCACTGTTGTTGTGCGTTACCTGTGCTGCTCCACAGCCTGTCCAGTGGATTTTTATTTTGTTTTAGCACTGTTGTCGTGCATTACCTGTGCTGCTCCACAGCCTGTCTAGTGGATTTTTATTTTGTTTTAGCACTGTTGTCGTGCGTTACCTGTGCTGCTCCACAGCCTGTCTAGTGGATTTTTATTTTGTTTTAGCACTGTTGTCGTGCGTTACCTGTGCTGCTCCACAGCCTGTCTAGTGGATTTTTATTTTGTTTTAGCACTGTTGTTGTGCGTTACCTGTGCTGCTCCACAGCCTGTCTAGTGGATTTCTATTTTGTTTTAGCACTGTTGTCGTGCGTTACCTGTGCTGCTCCACAGCCTGTCTAGTGGATTTTTATTTTGTTTTAGCACTGTTGTCGTGCGTTGCCTGTGCTGCTCCACAGCCTGTCCAGTGGATTTTTATTTTTATTTTATTTTTTAGCACTGTTGTTGTGCGTTACCTGTGCTGCTCCACAGCCTGTCCAGTGGATTTTTATTTTTATTTTATTTTATTTTTTAGCACTGTTGTTGTGCATTACCTGTGCTGCTCCACAGCCTGTCTAGTGGATTTTTATTTTATTTTAGCACTGTTGTCGTGCGTTACCTGTGCTGCTCCACAGCCTGTCTAGTGGATTTTTATTTTGTTTTAGCACTGTTGTCGTGCGTTGCCTGTGCTGCTCCACAGCCTGTCCAGTGGATTTTGATTTTTATTTTATTTTTTTTGGCACTGTTGTCGTGTGTTACCTGTGCTGCTCCACAGCCTGTCTAGTGGATTTTTATTTATTTTTTACCACTGTTGTCGTGTGTTACCTGTGCTGCTCCGCAGCCTGTCCAGTGGATTTTTATTTTATTATTTTATTTTATTTATTTATTTATTTATTTATTTTTTTTTAGCACTGTTGTCGTGCGTTACCTGTGCTGCTCCACAGCCTGTCCAGTGGATTTTTATTTTATTTTTTAGCACTGTTGTCGTGCGTTACCTGTGCTGCTCCACAGCCTGTCCAGTGGATTTTTATTTTATTTTTTACCACTGTTGTCGTGCGTTACCTGTGCTGCTCCACAGCCTGTCCAGTGGATTTTGATTTTGATTTTATTTTTTTGGGCGCTGTTGTCGTGCGTTACCTGTGCTGCTCCACAGCCTGTCCAGTGGATTTTTATTTAGCGCTGTTGTCGTGCGTTACCTGTGCTGCTCCACAGCCTGTCTAGTGGATTTTTATTTTGTTTTAGCACTGTTGTCGTGCGTTGCCTGTGCTGCTCCACAGCCTGTCCAGTGGATTTTTATTTTTATTTTATTTTATTTTTTAGCACTGTTGTCGTGCGTTACCTGTGCTGCTCCACAGCCTGTCTAGTGGATTTTTATTTTGTTTTAGCACTGTTGTCGTGCGTTACCTGTGCTGCTCCACAGCCTGTCTAGTGGATTTTTATTTTGTTTTAGCACTGTTGTCGTGCGTTGCCTGTGCTGCTCCACAGCCTGTCTAGTGGATTTTTATTTTGTTTTAGCACTGTTGTTGTGCGTTACCTGTGCTGCTCCACAGCCTGTCTAGTGGATTTCTATTTTGTTTTAGCACTGTTGTCGTGCGTTACCTGTGCTGCTCCACAGCCTGTCTAGTGGATTTTTATTTTGTTTTAGCACTGTTGTCGTGCGTTGCCTGTGCTGCTCCACAGCCTGTCCAGTGGATTTTTATTTTATTTTATTTTTTAGCACTGTTGTTGTGCGTTACCTGTGCTGCTCCACAGCCTGTCCAGTGGATTTTTATTTTTATTTTATTTTATTTTTTAGCACTGTTGTTGTGCGTTACCTGTGCTGCTCCACAGCCTGTCTAGTGGATTTTTATTTTATTTTAGCACTGTTGTCGTGCGTTACCTGTGCTGCTCCACAGCCTGTCTAGTGGATTTTTATTTTGTTTTAGCACTGTTGTCGTGCGTTGCCTGTGCTGCTCCACAGCCTGTCCAGTGGATTTTTATTTTTATTTTATTTTATTTTTTAGCACTGTTGTTGTGCGTTACCTGTGCTGCTCCACAGCCTGTCTAGTGGATTTTTATTTTATTTTAGCACTGTTGTCGTGCGTTACCTGTGCTGCTCCACAGCCTGTCTAGTGTCGGATTCCCTGTTTGGGAATCCGCTAGCTTAGCGTAGCTACTAGCTCTTAGCCGTTTTAGCATGGCGGCTTCTCCTGTCTCTCCCGTACTTTTCTGCTCTGGGTGTGAAATGTTTAGTTATTCCTCGGCCTCTTTTAGCAGTAACGGTACATGTAATAAGTGCAGCTTATTCGTAGCTTTGGAGGCCAGGCTGGGCGAATTGGAGGCTCGGCTCCGCACCGTGGAAAATTCTACAGCTAGCCAGGCCCCTGTAGTCGGTGCGGACCAAGGTAGCTTAGCCGCCGTTAGTTCCCCCCTGGCAGACCCCGTGCAGTCGGGAAGGCAGGCTGACTGGGTGACTGTGAGGAGGAAGCGTAGCCCTAAACAGAAGCCCCGTGTACACCGTCAACCCGTTCACATCTCTAACCGTTTTTCCCCACTCGACGATACACTCGCCGAGGATCAAACTCTGGTTATTGGCGACTCTGTTTTGAGAAATGTGAAGTTAGCGACACCAGCAACCATTGTCAATTGTCTTCCGGGGGCCAGAGCAGGCGACATCGAAGGACATTTGAAATTGCTGGCTAAGGCTAAGCGTAAATTTGGAAAGATTGTAATTCACGTCGGCAGTAATGACACTCGGTTACGCCAATCGGAGGTCACTAAAATTAACATTGAATCGGTGTGTAACTTTGCAAAAACAATGTCGGACTCTGTTGTTTTCTCTGGGCCCCTCCCCAATCAGACCGGGAGTGACATGTTTAGCCGCATGTTCTCCTTGAATTGCTGGCTGTCTGAGTGGTGTCCAAAAAATGAGGTGGGCTTCATTGATAATTGGCAAAGCTTCTGGGGAAAACCTGGTCTTGTTAGGAGAGACGGCATCCATCCCACTTTAGAGGGAGCAGCTCTCATTTCTAGAAATCTGGCCAATTTTTTGGGATCCTCCAAACTGTGACTGTCTAGCGTTGGGACCAGGAGGCAGAGCTGTGGTCTTATACACCTCTCTGCAGCTTCTCTTCCCCTGCCATCCCCCTATTACCCCATCCCCGTAGAGACGGTGCCTGCTCCCAGACCACCAATAACTAGCAAAAATCTATTTAAGCATAAAAATTCAAAAAGAAAAAATAATATAGCACCTTCAATTGCACCACAGACTAAAACAGTTAAATGTGGTCTATTAAACATTAGGTCTCTTTCTTCTAAGTCCCTGTTGGTAAATGATATAATAATTGATCAACGTATTGATTTATTCTGCCTAACAGAAACTTGGTTACAGCAGGATGAATATGTTAGTTTAAATGAGTCAACACCCCCGAGTCACACTAACTGTCAGAATGCTCGTAGCACGGGCCGGGGCGGAGGATTAGCAGCAATCTTCCATTCCAGCTTATTAATTAATCAAAAACCTAGACAGAGCTTTAATTCATTTGAAAGCTTGTCTCTTAGTCTTGTCCATCCAAATTGGAAGTCCCAAAAACCAGTTTTATTTGTTATTATCTATCGTCCACCTGGTCGTTACTGTGAGTTTCTCTGTGAATTTTCAGACCTTTTGTCTGACTTAGTGCTTAGCTCAGATAAGATAATTATAGTGGGCAATTTTAACATCCACACAGATGCTGAGAATGACAGCCTCAACACTGCATTTAATCTATTATTAGACTCTATCGGCTTTGCTCAAAAAGTAAATGAGTCCACCCACCACTTTAATCATATTTTAGATCTTGTTCTGACTTATGGTATGGAAATAGAAGACTTAACAGTATTCCCTGAAAACTCCCTTTTGTCTGATCATTTTTTAATAACATTTACATTTACCCTGATGGACTACCCTGCAGTGGGGAATAAGTTTCATTACACTAGAAGTCTTTCAGAAAGCGCTGTAACTAGGTTTAAGGATATGATTCCTTCTTTATGTTCTCTAATGTCATATACCAACACAGAGCAGAGTAGCTACCTAAACTCTGTAAGGGAGTTAGAGTATCTTGTCAATAGTTTTACATCCTCATTGAAGACAACTTTGGATGCTGTAGCTCCTCTGAAAAAGAGAGCTTTAAATCAGAAGTGTCTGACTCCGTGGTATAACTCACAAACTCGTAGCTTAAAGCAGATAACCCGTAAGTTGGAGAGGAAATGGCGTCTCACTAATTTAGAAGATCTTCACTTAGCCTGGAAAAAGAGTTTGTTGCTCTATAAGAAAGCCCTTCGTGAAGCTAGGACATCTTTCTACTCATCACTAATTGAAGAAAATAAGAACAACCCCAGGTTTCTTTTCAGCACTGTAGCCAGGCTGACAAAGAGTCAGAGCTCTATTGAGCTGAGTATTCCATTAACTTTAACTAGTAATGACTTCATGACTTTCTTTGCTAACAAAATTTTGACTATTAGAGAAAAAATTACTCATAACCATCCCAAAGATGTATCGTTATCTTTGGCTGCTTTCAGTGATGCCGGTATTTGGTTAGACTCTTTCTCTCCGATTGTTCTGTCTGAGTTATTTTCATTAGTTACTTCATCCAAACCATCAACATGCTTATTAGACCCCATTCCTGCCAGGCTGCTCAAGGAAGTCCTACCATTATTTAATGCTTCAATCTTAAATATGATCAATCTATCTTTGTTAGTTGGTTATGTACCACAGGCCTTTAAGGTGGCAGTAATTAAACCATTACTTAAAAAGCCATCACTTGACCCAGCTATCTTAGCTAATTATAGGCCAATCTCCAACCTTCCTTTTCTCTCAAAGATTCTTGAGAGGGTAGTTGTAAAACAGCTAACTGATCACCTGCAGAGGAATGGTCTATTTGAAGAGTTTCAGTCAGGTTTTAGAATTCATCATAGTACAGAAACAGCATTAGTGAAGGTTACAAATGACCTTCTTATGGCTTCGGACAGTGGACTTATCTCTGTGCTTGTTCTGTTGGACCTCAGTGCTGCTTTTGATACTGTTGACCATAAAATTTTATTACAGAGATTAGAGCATGTCATAGGTATTAAAGGCATTGCGCTGCGGTGGTTTGAATCATATTTGTCTAATAGATTACAGTTTGTTCATGTAAATGGGGAATCTTCTTCACAGACTAAAGTTAATTATGGAGTTCCACAAGGTTCTGTGCTAGGACCAATTTTATTCACTTTATACATGCTTCCCTTGGGCAGTATTATTAGACGGTATTGCTTAAATTTTCATTGTTACGCAGATGATACCCAGCTTTATCTATCCATGAAGCCAGAGGATACGCACCAGTTAGCTAAACTGCAGGATTGTCTTACAGACATAAAGACATGGATGACCTCTAATTTCCTGCTTTTAAACTCAGATAAAACTGAAGTTATTGTACTTGGCCCCACAAATCTTAGAAGCATGGTGTCTAACCAGATCGTTACTCTGGATGGCATTTCCCTGATCTCTAGTAATACTGTGAGAAATCTTGGAGTTATTTTTGATCAGGATATGTCATTCAAAGCGCATATTAAACAAATATGTAGGACTGCCTTTTTGCATTTACGCAATATCTCTAAAATCAGAAAGGTCTTGTCTCAGAGTGATGCTGAAAAACTAATTCATGCATTTGTTTCCTCTAGGCTGGACTATTGTAATTCATTATTATCAGGTTGTCCTAAAAGTTCCCTAAAAAGCCTTCAGTTGGTTCAGAATGCTGCAGCTAGAGTACTGACGGGGACTAGCAGGAGAGAGCATATCTCACCCGTGTTGGCCTCCCTTCATTGGCTTCCTGTTAATGCTAGAATAGAATTTAAAATTCTTCTTCTTACTTATAAGGTTTTGAATAATCAGGTCCCATCTTATCTTAGGGACCTCGTAGTACCATATTACCCCATTAGAGCGCTTCGCTCTCAGACTGCGGGCTTACTTGTAGTTCCTAGGGTTTGTAAGAGTAGAATGGGAGGCAGAGCCTTCAGCTTTCAGGCTCCTCTCCTGTGGAACCAGCTCCCAATTCAGATCAGGGAGACAGATACCCTCTCTAATTTTAAGATTAGGCTTAAAACTTTCCTTTTCGCTAAGGCTTATAGTTAGGGCTGGATCGGGTGACCCTGGACCATCCCTTGGTTATGTTGCTTTAGACGTAGACTGTGTTTCATAATTATTGTATGGCCTTGCCTTGCAATGTGGAGCGCCTTGGGGCAACTGTTTGTTGTGATTTGGCGCTATACAAGAAAAAAGTTGATTGATTGATTGATAAGAGTTTGCACATAAGGATGTTTGTGGAATCTATAGATATCATGACCACAACACTTGAGAAGCTGTGAGAGGAACGGAACTGTGTGGATTTGCGATTGTCCTGAATCAAGATGAAGATCCAGGCTTTCTATGATGTCCTGGACTTAGCCATCAGAAGTATATCTGTATGTGGGGAAAGTGTTGAACTTGGTGAGACATTCACATCTGTGGGTCCTCGGCCATTGAGATTGAGAGATGTATGGAAAGAGCTTATGCAGTCATGTTTGGTGATGTCTATCTCTGCAGGAGAATGTAAGTCCAAGTTTTAGGCTACCAGTGCTTCCAGTCTCACTGTAACTAGTGACCTACGGCAAGGACTCAATGGCCTTTGGTACTAGGTCTCTTTCCAGGATCCTTGGGTACCACTGGGATGACATATTGACAAATGAACGGTTACGTAGTGAATCTCAGCTGTGACATTTTATCCATATGGTGCATCTCTTTGAGGGTCCCTCAGTGTTGAGGACCCCAGTCGCTGGAGAAGGCCAAGGATATGCCCAGGTTCCACCTGGTAGTAGCAGAAAGATAGTTACATTCAAGAGATGGAAACTGACCGGTTGCCTGCCTGGGTGGCTGCCATGTAGGACCCAGGGCAGTTCCATGGTGTGACTGATGTGACAACGGGGTGTGGCATCAGTGCATGCTCCCAGATCTCAGACCTGACCTATAATAGCTTCTTGTGATAAGAAATGATTTACCTTGCGAGGCTTTAGAATGGCTCTGGGTTTGCTATTCTCCCGTGATGCTTCTAGAGTGACATCCCGCTTGGTGTTCCGGTCAAACATTCGGAAGAAATTGTTGTAGGAGCCAGTCATTATTACACTGAAGAGGAACATAGGACAGCAGAGGGTTAATGAGATAGTATGACAGGCAGATAGACAGATGGCTAGAAATCTCACCTGTCTGATCCATTCCAGACACACTCAAACTTGTCAAAGATGCAGTCATTCTCATAAAGAGAGCAAAGTTTGCCTCGTAAATAGTCGTGAACCTGAAAAACAACAGTAAAAAACATAAAAAACATATTACTGGACTGTGATCTGCCTTTTCCAGCACCTAAAGTTCATCAGCTTGACTTTCATGGGCATTCATGGAGCATCTTTATATTCCTTCCAGTCACAGTGACCGATGCTAAGATGCTCAGTAGCAGGTGGCCACAGAGCTGGAACTGGACAGAGGATCCCCTGAGCGCAACTGATGGCCTTATCAATCATGACCTTCCCCACAATGGCTTCCCCCGATCACATGGTGAGGATGTGACCCCGGTGACTTCACAGTGGGAGGTTTTGTCCTTCAGGTTGCATCAGTACCAGCACTATCAGTCTTCCTGCGGACATTTGGCTCAATAAGCCCTTCTGGGGTAATTGCTAAAGATGACACGGTTACAGATTGGCAAGGCGACAGTGAAAGAGGATTATGTTGAGTGATTACTTGGAAATCAATAAGGTTTTATTTGATCTGGACCTAAGCTTTATTTACCAAGTCGACCAACTGAGAATTACCTTTGGAGCCTTTTTACACAAATACAAACAAGAACATAAACACACGAAGAAACCACCATAATTTTTCTCATGGCACATGACCCAGTACATTACAAACTCAAAAGTGATTCCCAGCATACAAAACCATTTTCTGTACCTTACACACATTATATCACCATAAACTGAAACATAGGCCTTCAACTACATATATTTTTATGTTGTTGTAGATGTGAAAATAAATATAACAAATTACTGGCCTGTTACTGAAATGCAGCAGAGTGGTCATTTAGTATGGATAGTAATTTGTGGTGGTATTAATCCAAAATGTTGAAATGGGATCAACAGAGACTTGAGATCAGCAAGTAATTTTGTCACACTTTATGTAAAAATTACAAACCAAATATAGGTTGTAATGTAGAATACTGGAGGTGAAAAAGTTTATTTTATTTGTGGAAAAATGTAAAGCTGTGAACAACACAGCAGAGGACAGAACGCAGGACAGAAAAAAAAAACAGGTGGTCGATAACGGACGGAGCAGGATGTGGGTGAACGTAGTGAACACTGAGGAAGAACTGACAACAAGGTACTGAAATACTGTGAATGATGACAGAAAAAGCAACATGTGTGGATACAGCCCCATACACAGAAAGACACCAAAACACCCCCAAAACAAGAAAAATACCAACAACAGCAACAAAAAAGATGACACCAAGGGTCATACTATGACCACTATGGAACCAAAAACTGCTCTTTGACCTTAGTGGACATTGAAGTCTGAATGTTATTGTTTTTCTCCATTAAAATGGTGATGCTTCAGAATCTGACAAAGTGTTCCGTTAAAGGCGACACAAATTCGCAAATAAGTTGACACCAAAATTCAAACTGTATGATCAGTGGTTCCTGTGATATGAGGAAATAACCAGGAAAGCACACAAGAACCATGTGTTAAAAACATGTTTCTCCAACAGTATGCAGGTCATGACATTACACACACACACACACACACACACACACACACACACACACACCTGGTACGTCTCCAGTGGTTTGTTCTCCATGTGTAGGTCCCACACTTTGACAGTGAGGTAATCCCGTGTCATCAGGTAGCGCCCGTTGTGGCTGAACTTCACGTCAGAGATGGATGAGATTATTTCAGAGAAAAAGGAGCGTGTGGAGGGATCCTCTGGCTCCTCAAAGTCTAACAGAGAAAGAAACGAAAGAGTGAGCGAAAGAAAAACACTGTTATCTCTTCACAGTTTGCACTGCAGGAGGTCGGCTAGTACATGGAGTATTTTTCTCCTGCAAGGGTTTTAATCACTCACAGAGAGAATACACAAAACATATTTAGTCTGGGCGGCAGATTCATCCTTAAAGACAAACAATGTGTGTGCTGCAGTTGCAGCATCTCTTCGCAGGATTACTTCTCTGTGTGCTCAGCGAGGCAGTCGTGGGTCGGCATGCTGGGTAAATATTGGTTATGATTCATATTGATTTTGGCAGCTGGCGATCTGTGTGCCGGCCAGCGCGCTGGGGATAAGAGCCAGCCATTTCATCCTGAGCTGTCAAGATATTGTTGCCCCCTCCCTCCTCTACCCTGTTTTTCCTCCCACCCTTCCTTATCTCCGCTCCACGCTCGTTTCTCATGCTACCTCCCTCCTTTCCACCAAAATCCACAACCAAACCAAGCCCCGCCTCACCACCACCACCACCACCTCCTCCTCTCTGCTCCTCCTCAGCTGAGGCCTGGAGAAAAGCTCTGTGATGTGCCAGCGGGGAGTCTAACAAGGGATGTAGCGAGAGATGAAAAAAAAATGGGGGATGAGGAAGGGCTAAGAAAAACAAATCAATGTCAAAGTGCTGGGAACCATTTGGGCCCTGCTGGATGTGTGTGCATGTGTGCGCATCTGTCGAAAACCATGCATGTGCATGTTTGTGTGTAAATTTGTGTAGAGCGTATGTGTATATATGCATGTGCATCAGTGAGATTTGTCCCTGCCCTCCCTCCAGTCCCACTCCAGGGGTGTATAATGGGGTCCCCGGGGAGTCGGCAGGGGGGCTGTTAGGTCGCTCTCTCTTTCTGTCCTGAGGCTCAGTGGTTTGGCAATCCCTTCCTATCCCTCCCTCCATCAATCTGTCCATCCTCCCTGTCTAAAACTAACCCCCGCAGACTCCCAGATTCATACAGCTGAGTTGGGCATGGCGGTGTTGTTTGTGTGGAAGGGTCACGGTGGTGGATGCTGTGTGTGGGAAGCAGGGAGGCATTACGGTGCTTGTTGCTTTGAGCTGTATGATTTCATGCAGAGAGACAGTAGGTCAGTATTAACGGACTTGTCCCGAGGCTAACGAGTGCACCTGCCTGCTCCTTGTGCATGTGTGTGCGTGTGGCCGAACACCGCGGGCCGCTGTCAAGTCCGGTACACGTCAGTATCAAACAATCCGACACCTCCTGTCTGCACCACGTATACCGCGAGTCCGAATTCTCCCCCCGTTTCTGCACATTTCTCTCAGAAACGGTGATGTGGAATTCAACAGGCTGTGTGACTGCATGAGAAATTACTGACATTATTGAACGACCAGGTTTGTCCACTGGGGACTAATGCGTTTCCCCTTAAGTCATTGATTTTACAGCTAAAATGTCAATGAATTAATTATTCATTTGACCAAGTGTGCACACGTGATGTTAAGACCAAGAGGAGACCGTTCATTGTTTGAGACAGAGAGTGATTTATTGACGGGTTATCAGACGCAGCATATTGAACCCCACCACCACCATATTGGTGGTAGTGGGGGCAGCTCTGTAAGGATCACACAAAGGTGGAACTGAAGCAGAAACACTGAATGTGAATTCGTAACCTCAGTGCTCCAACACTCTGCTCTCAGTTACATTATTCATGTTATTATCCTTTGTGAATCATGTATTCACTTTATCAATCAATCAATCAATCAACTTTTTTCTTGTATAGTGCCAAATCACAACAAACAGTTGCCCCAAGGCGCTCCACATTGCAAGGCAAGGCCATACAATAATTATGAAACACAGTCTACGTCTAAAGCAACATAACCAAGGGATGGTCCAGGGTCACCCGATCCAGCCCTAACTATAAGCCTTAGCGAAAAGGAAAGTTTTAAGCCTAATCTTAAAAGTAGAGAGGGTATCTGTCTCCCTGATCTGAATTGGGAGCTGGTTCCACAGGAGAGGAGCCTGAAAGCTGAAGGCTCTGCCTCCCATTCTACTCTTACAAACCCTAGGAACTACAAGTAAGCCCGCAGTCTGAGAGCGAAGCGCTCTAATGGGGTAATATGGTACTATGAGGTCCCTAAGATAAGATGGGACCTGATTATTCAAAACCTTATAAGTAAGAAGAAGAATTTTAAATTCTATTCTAGCATTAACAGGAAGCCAATGAAGGGAGGCCAACACGGGTGAGATATGCTCTCTCCTGCTAGTCCCCGTCAGTACTCTAGCTGCAGCATTCTGAACCAACTGAAGGCTTTTTAGGGAACTTTTAGGACAACCTGATAATAATGAATTACAATAGTCCAGCCTAGAGGAAACAAATGCATGAATTAGTTTTTCAGCATCACTCTGAGACAAGACCTTTCTGATTTTAGAGATATTGCGTAAATGCAAAAAGGCAGTCCTACACATTTGTTTAATATGCGCTTTGAATGACATATCCTGATCAAAAATAACTCCAAGATTTCTCACAGTATTACTAGAGATCAGGGAAATGCCATCCAGAGTAACGATCTGGTTAGACACCATGCTTCTAAGATTTGTGGGGCCAAGTACAATAACTTCAGTTTTATCTGAGTTTAAAAGCAGGAAATTAGAGGTCATCCATGTCTTTATGTCTGTAAGACAATCCTGCAGTTTAGCTAATTGGTGCGTATCCTCTGGCTTCATGGATAGATAAAGCTGGGTATCATCTGCGTAACAATGAAAATTTAAGCAATACCGTCTAATAATACTGCCCAAGGGAAGCATGTATAAAGTGAATAAAATTGGTCCTAGCACAGAACCTTGTGGAACTCCATAATTAACTTTAGTCTGTGAAGAAGATTCCCCATTTACATGAACAAACTGTAATCTATTAGACAAATATGATTCAAACCACCGCAGCGCAATGCCTTTAATACCTATGACATGCTCTAATCTCTGTAATAAAATTTTATGGTCAACAGTATCAAAAGCAGCACTGAGGTCCAACAGAACAAGCACAGAGATAAGTCCACTGTCCGAAGCCATAAGAAGATCATTTGTAACCTTCACTAATGCTGTTTCTGTACTATGATGAATTCTAAAACCTGACTGAAACTCTTCAAATAGACCATTCCTCTGCAGGTGATCAGTTAGCTGTTTTACAACTACCCTCTCAAGAATCTTTGAGAGAAAAGGAAGGTTGGAGATTGGCCTATAATTAGCTAAGATAGCTGGGTCAAGTGATGGCTTTTTAAGTAATGGTTTAATTACTGCCACCTTAAAGGCCTGTGGTACATAACCAACTAACAAAGATAGATTGATCATATTTAAGATTGAAGCATTAAATAATGGTAGGACTTCCTTGAGCAGCCTGGCAGGAATGGGGTCTAATAAGCATGTTGATGGTTTGGATGAAGTAACTAATGAAAATAACTCAGACAGAACAATCGGAGAGAAAGAGTCTAACCAAATACCGGCATCACTGAAAGCAGCCAAAGATAACGATACATCTTTGGGATGGTTATGAGTAATTTTTTCTCTAATAGTCAAAATTTTGTTAGCAAAGAAAGTCATGAAGTCATTACTAGTTAAAGTTAATGGAATACTCAGCTCAATAGAGCTCTGACTCTTTGTCAGCCTGGCTACAGTGCTGAAAAGAAACCTGGGGTTGTTCTTATTTTCTTCAATTAGTGATGAGTAGAAAGATGTCCTAGCTTCACGAAGGGCTTTCTTATAGAGCAACAAACTCTTTTTCCAGGCTAAGTGAAGATCTTCTAAATTAGTGAGACGCCATTTCCTCTCCAACTTACGGGTTATCTGCTTTAAGCTACGAGTTTGTGAGTTATACCACGGAGTCAGACACTTCTGATTTAAAGCTCTCTTTTTCAGAGGAGCTACAGCATCCAAAGTTGTCTTCAATGAGGATGTAAAACTATTGACAAGATACTCTAACTCCCTTACAGAGTTTAGGTAGCTACTCTGCTCTGTGTTGGTATATGACATTAGAGAACATAAAGAAGGAATCATATCCTTAAACCTAGTTACAGCGCTTTCTGAAAGACTTCTAGTGTAATGAAACTTATTCCCCACTGCAGGGTAGTCCATCAGGGTAAATGTAAATGTTATTAAAAAATGATCAGACAAAAGGGAGTTTTCAGGGAATACTGTTAAGTCTTCTATTTCCATACCATAAGTCAGAACAAGATCTAAAATATGATTAAAGTGGTGGGTGGACTCATTTACTTTTTGAGCAAAGCCGATAGAGTCTAATAATAGATTAAATGCAGTGTTGAGGCTGTCATTCTCAGCATCTGTGTGGATGTTAAAATTGCCCACTATAATTATCTTATCTGAGCTAAGCACTAAGTCAGACAAAAGGTCTGAAAATTCACAGAGAAACTCACAGTAACGACCAGGTGGACGATAGATAATAACAAATAAAACTGGTTTTTGGGACTTCCAATTTGGATGGACAAGACTAAGAGACAAGCTTTCAAATGAATTAAAGCTCTGTCTAGGTTTTTGATTAATTAATAAGCTGGAATGGAAGATTGCTGCTAATCCTCCGCCCCGGCCCGTGCTACAAGCATTCTGACAGTTAGTGTGACTCGGGGGTGTTGACTCATTTAAACTAAGATATTCATCCTGCTGTAACCAAGTTTCTGTTAGGCAGAATAAATCAATACGTTGATCAATTATTATATCATTTACCAACAGGGACTTAGAAGAAAGAGACCTAATGTTTAATAGACCACATTTAACTGTTTTAGTCTGTGGTGCAATTGAAGGTGCTATATTATTTTTTCTTTTTGAATTTTTATGCTTAAATAGATTTTTGCTAGTTATTGGTGGTCTGGGAGCAGGCACCGTCTCTACGGGGATGGGGTAATAGGGGGATGGCAGGGGGAGAGAAGCTGCAGAGAGGTGTATAAGACCACAGCTCTGCCTCCTGGTCCCAACGCTAGACAGTCACAGTTTGGAGGATCTCAAAAAATTGGCCAGATTTCTAGAAATGAGAGCTGCTCCCTCTAAAGTGGGATGGATGCCGTCTCTCCTAACAAGACCAGGTTTTCCCCAGAAGCTTTGCCAATTATCAATGAAGCCCACCTCATTTTTTGGACACCACTCAGACAGCCAGCAATTCAAGGAGAACATGCGGCTAAACATGTCACTCCCGGTCTGATTGGGGAGGGGCCCAGAGAAAACAACAGAGTCCGACATTGTTTTTGCAAAGTTACACACCGATTCAATGTTAATTTTAGTGACCTCCGATTGGCGTAACCGAGTGTCATTACTGCCGACGTGAATTACAATCTTACCAAATTTACGCTTAGCCTTAGCCAGCAATTTCAAATGTCCTTCGATGTCGCCTGCTCTGGCCCCCGGAAGACAATTGACAATGGTTGCTGGTGTCGCTAACTTCACATTTCTCAAAACAGAGTCGCCAATAACCAGAGTTTGATCCTCGGCGAGTGTATCGTCGAGTGGGGAAAAACGGTTAGAGATGTGAACGGGTTGACGGTGTACACGGGGCTTCTGTTTAGGGCTACGCTTCCTCCTCACAGTCACCCAGTCAGCCTGCCTTCCCGACTGCACGGGGTCTGCCAGGGGGGAACTAACGGCGGCTAAGCTACCTTGGTCCGCACCGACTACAGGGGCCTGGCTAGCTGTAGAATTTTCCACGGTGCGGAGCCGAGCCTCCAATTCACCCAGCCTGGCCTCCAAAGCTACGAATAAGCTGCACTTATTACATGTACCGTTACTGCTAAAAGAGGCCGAGGAACAACTAAACATTTCACACCCAGAGCAGAAAAGTACGGGAGAGACAGGAGAAGCCGCCATGCTAAAACGGCTAAGAGCTAGTAGCTACGCTAAGCTAGCGGATTCCCAAACAGGGAATCCGACACTAGACAGGCTGTGGAGCAGCACAGGTAACGCACGACAACAGTGCTAAAAAATAAAATAAAATAAAAATAAAAATCCACTGGACAGGCTGTGGAGCAGCACAGGCAACGCACGACAACAGTGCTAAAACAAAATAAAAATCCACTAGACAGGCTGTGGAGCAGCACAGGTAACGCACGACAACAGTGCTAAAATAAAATAAAAATCCACTAGACAGGCTGTGGAGCAGCACAGGTAACGCACGACAACAGTGCTAAAATAAAATAAAAATCCACTAGACAGGCTGTGGAGCAGCACAGGTAACGCACAACAACAGTGCTAAAAAATAAAATAAAATAAAAATAAAAATCCACTGGACAGGCTGTGGAGCAGCACAGGCAACGCACGACAACAGTGCTAAAACAAAATAAAAATCCACTAGACAGGCTGTGGAGCAGCACAGGTAACGCACGACAACAGTGCTAAAACAAAATAGAAATCCACTAGACAGGCTGTGGAGCAGCACAGGTAACGCACAACAACAGTGCTAAAACAAAATAAAAATCCACTAGACAGGCTGTGGAGCAGCACAGGTAACGCACAACAACAGTGCTAAAACAAAATAAAAATCCACTAGACAGGCTGTGGAGCAGCACAGGTAACGCACAACAACAGTGCTAAAACAAAATAAAAATCCACTAGACAGGCTGTGGAGCAGCACAGGTAACGCACAACAACAGTGCTAAAACAAAATAAAAATCCACTAGACAGGCTGTGGAGCAGCACAGGTAACGCACAACAACAGTGCTAAAACAAAATAAAAATCCACTGGACAGGCTGTGGAGCAGCACAGGTAACGCACAACAACAGTGCTAAAAAATAAAATAAAATAAAAATAAAAATCCACTGGACAGGCTGTGGAGCAGCACAGGCAATGCACGACAACAGTGCTAAAACAAAATAAAGGGGTCATATTATGCACTTTTTTACAGCAAGCTAATACGGGTGTCTTCAAATGATATATTAACCCGTTATGACCAATGGGTCGTTTTCTTTTTCTTTCAGCTGCTTTTTATTAGGGGTCGCTACAGCAGTTCATTCATCTCCATCTCACCCTGTCCTCTGCACCTTCCTCTGCCACATGAACCACCTGCATGTCCTCCATCACCACATCTATAAACTTCCTCTTTGCTTGGTGGCTCCATCTTCAGCATCCTTCCCCTGATATACCCTGCATCCCTCTGTAGCACGTCCACACCATTTCGATCTTCCCTCACTCGTTTTGACTCAAACTGTCCAACTTGCACTGCTTCTCCGACATTCTCATTCTTAATACTGTCCATCCTCATAATCACCCCCCCCCCCCCCCAAAAAAAAATGACAGCATCTAGTTTAGTTAGGACCACACACTTTCCTTTAACTCTTGTAGATGCCCTTGTGTTACTAATCACTTCTGCCTCCTGCACTCTCTTCTCTACCACATTCCCCTCAGCCAGTGATGGGCACAGTTCAGCTAATCCAATAACAGATAATTATCGAAGCTAATGTTTTTGCTAGCGGATTAGCTTTTCAGATAAGTTTTAAAACCATCATCGGACCAATTATATTCCGATATATTTAGTTCCGATAACTTTCAGTCTGATAGCATTTTTTTTTTGCTGGTAAAGTGAGCAAAGTTTAACAGTCAAAAACGTTTGTAAACGCTAAAATCAAACATTTTAGTCCATCTGTTGTGTGTTTATTTATGGAAAACTGGCTGTCGCTTACTGATGACATCATCATTAAGCACAAAACGTGACAGGCCGGTTGACATAGGGAGCATTGTGGGTAGTGTAGTTCAGGTTCACTTTTGTACATTACAGTGATTCTGTCCCCTGTCCCTTGGAAATCTGCTGCAAAACCCATAACACATTGTGTAAAAAGAATTATTTAAATAGCTAAAGGACGCTGGATTACTTCATCGCATCTAAACAAATGACTACCTTTGCCAGGAGTTAAGGTTTTGTAAAATCTCAGCAATCACTCACCAGACCGGTAGGTGGTGATAAATGCCCCTTAAGCTGGTGCCATCTGCCACTGGATCCAAAAGAAGACGAAGAAGAAGCCCGCTCAACACAAAAACAAAAACGGCCTAATTTTAACATAATTTTATTTTATTTCTTTGTGGCTGACGGTATCGCTAAGACTCGGTGGGAGAGAGGAGCTGTGTACAGACTGGGACGTTTCTTCACAGTTTAGACAGTTTTGGATAGCCTCAGGACGCTTATTTTTTCAGATGAATCCCACTGAAACTAACAGGTAAGAAGTTATAATTACTACGTGTATTTTACTCTGCCAATCAATGTATTAATGGACGTATTTCGGTTGTTTAAGCCGGTTGAAAGCGTGTGAAAAAAGCGGCAGCTTTTAGCTCATAAATGACGGTGTATCTAATACTGAGATAAACTGTGACTTCTCATACTGTGTTTTACTGTTTTTGAAAGATGATGACAGTGTTTGGGGTTTTATTTTTTTATTCATTCATTTTTCGTGTATTCTTGTGTGTTTGTGATCCTTGAATTTCCCCAGCAGCCCCTGCGGCGCTTAAAGTGAAACTGGTTTATCAGAAGCCGACAGATGTGGCCGTGGCCGTGTCCGAATCAATACTAATAGTTATTGGTTATCTGTAATAAAGATAAATTTTTTAGCAGTTTATCGGTTTACAGTCATAAAAGATAACTTATCTGATGAATGGTTATCAAAGCTAACTTTTTAGTTAGCTGTGACCACCACTGCCCCCAGCCTAGCTTCCATTACTCTTTCACATAACTTCATGCTGTGGCTGATTAACTTCATATCATTATTGCAGCTCTGCACATTATTCTTATCCTTAAATATCAGCAGCAGTTTACTTATCCTGCACTCCCCAGGCATTCTCTCACTTTCCAAGGACTTATGAAAATGTGGTTTAAAAACACATCTTTATGTACTTCTGTCTACACTCTTCATCTCTCAGACTATCTCGATTATTTTTTGGGAACCTCTTCCACTTTATAATTTCCTGTACTTGCTCATTCCACCACCAAATCTCTTTGTGTTTCTTCCTCTGTTCCACCACCGTCTGCCATCTTTTGTCTTCACCAACGTGAATCTCTAAAGGTGGCTCCAATCACCATTCTTCTTTCACTGGGTACATGCTCACCTCACACCACTTCATCTAACTGACTCCAGAAATATTCTTTCTCCTCCATCTGACACCCCACTTGTGGGGCACAACATTCATCATCCCTTCAGTTTTCAGAGTCACACTCATCACTCTCTCAGGCATTTCACTGACAATACACTCTTAATATTCCATTCCTTTAGGATTACCTCTATGCCATTTCCACTCCCATCCACACAATGTTAAAACAGTACTTCTAACTACATGACATATCAAAAGTTGAATTTATACCAACTCAAACTTTATTTCTAAAGCACGTTTTTCCCGGGCAGTCGGGAAAGCAGGCTGACTGGGTGACTGTGAGGAGGAAGCGTAGCCCTAGACAGAAGCCCCGTGTACACCGTCAACCCGTTCACATCTCTAACCGTTTTTCCCCACTCGACGATACACTCGCCGAGGATCAAACTCTGGTTATTGGCGACTCTGTGTTGAGAAATGTGAAGTTAGCGACACCAGCAACCATTGTCAATTGTCTTCCGGGGGCCAGAGCAGGCGACATTGAAGGAAATTTGAAATTGCTGGCTAAGGCTAAGCGTAAATTTGGTAAGATTGTAATTCACATCGGCAGTAATGACACTCGGTTACGCCAATCGGAGGTCACTAAAATTAACATTAAATCGGTGTGTAACTTTGCAAAAACAATGTCGGACTCTGTTGTCTTCTCTGGGCCCCTCCCCAATCAGACCGGGAGTGACATGTTTAGCCGCATGTTCTCCTTGAATTGCTGGCTGTCTGAGTGGTGTCCAAAAAATGAGGTGGGCTTCATAGATAATTGGCAAAGCTTCTGGGGAAAACCTGGTCTTGTTAGGAGAGACGGCATCCATCCCACTTTAGATGGAGCAGCTCTCATTTCTAGAAATCTGGCCAATTTTCTTGGATCCTCTAAACTGTGACTGTCTAGCGTTGGGACCAGGAGGCAGAGCTGTGGTCTTATACACCTCTCTGCAGCTTCTCTCCCCCTGCCATCCCCTCATTACCCCATCCCCGTAGAGACGGTGCCTGCTCCCAGACCACCAATAACCAGCAAAAATCTATTTAAGCAAAAAAATTCAAAAAGAAAAAATAATATAGCACCTTCAACTGCACCACAGACTAAAACAGTTAAATGTGGTCTATTAAACATTAGGTCTCTCTCTTCTAAGTCCCTGTTGGTAAATGATATAATAATTGATCAATGTATAGATTTATTCTGCCTAACAGAAACCTGGTTACAGCAGGATGAATATGTTAGTTTAAATGAGTCAACACCCCGAGTCACACTAACTGTCAGAATGCTCGTAGTACGGGCCGGGGCGGAGGATTAGCAGCAATCTTCCATTCCAGCTTATTAATTAATCAAAAACCTAGACAGAGCTTTAATTCATTTGAAAGCTTGTCTCTTAGTCTTTTCCATCCAAATTGGAAGTCCCAAAAACCAGTTTTATTTGTTACTATCTATCGTCCACCTGGTCGTTACTGTGAGTTTCTCTGTGAATTTTCAGACCTTCTGTCTGACTTAGTGCTTAGCTCAGATAAGATACTTATAGTGGGCGATTTTAACATCCACACAGATGCTGAGAATGACAGCCTCAACACTGCATTTAATCTATTATTAGACTCTATTGGCTTTGCTCAAAAAGTAAATGAGTCCACCCACCACTTTAATCATATCTTAGATCTTGTTTTGACTTATGGTATGGAAATAGAAGACTTAACAGTATTCCCTGAAAACTCCCTTCTGTCTGATCATTTTTAATAACATTTACATTTACCCTGATGGACTACCCTGCAGTGGGGAATAAGTTTCATTACACTAGAAGTCTTTCAGAAAGCGCTGTAACTAGGTTTAAGGATATGATTCCTTCTTTATGTTCTCTAATGTCATATACCAACACAGAGCAGAGTAGCTACCTAAACTCTGTAAGGGAGTTAGAGTATCTCGTCAATAGTTTTACATCCTCATTGAAGACAACTTTGGATGCTGTAGCTCCTCTGAAAAAGAGAGCTTTAAATCAGAAGTGTCTGACTCCGTGGTATAACTCACAAACTCGTAGCTTAAAGCAGATAACCCGTAAGTTGGAGAGGAAATGGCGTCTCACTAATTTAGAAGATCTTCACTTAGCCTGGAAAAAGAGTTTGTTGCTCTATAAAAAAGCCCTCCGTAAAGCTAGGACATCTTTCTACTCATCACTAATTGAAGAAAATAAGAACAACCCCAGGTTTCTTTTCAGCACTGTAGCCAGGCTGACAAAGAGTCAGAGCTCTATTGAGCTGAGTATTCCATTAACTTTAACTAGTAATGACTTCATGACTTTCTTTGCTAACAAAATTTTGACTATTAGAGAAAAAATTACTCATAATCATCCCAAAGATGTATCGTTATCTTTGGCTGCTTTCAGTGATGCCGGTATTTGGTTAGACTCTTTCTCTCCGATTGTTCTGTCTGAGTTATTTTCATTAGTTACTTCATCCAAACCATCAACATGTTTATTAGACCCCATTCCTGCCAGGCTGCTCAAGGAAGTCCTACCATTATTTAATGCTTCAATCTTAAATATGATAAACTTATCTTTGTTAGTTGGCTATGTACCACAGGCTTTTAAGGTGGCAGTAATTAAACCATTACTTAAAAAGCCATCACTTGACCCAGCTATCTTAGCTAATTATAGGCCAATCTCCAACCTTCCTTTTCTCTCAAAGATTCTTGAGAGGGTAGTTGTAAAACAGCTAACTGATCACCTGCAGAGGAATGGTCTATTTGAAGAGGTTCAGTCAGGTTTTAGAATTCATCATAGTACAGAAACAGCATTAGTGAAGGTTACAAATGATCTTCTTATGGCTTCGGACAGTGGACTTATCTCTGTGCTTGTTCTGTTAGACCTCAGTGCTGCTTTTGATACTGTTGACCATAAAATTTTATTACAGAGATTAGAGCATGTCATAGGTATTAAGGGCACTGGGCTGCGGTGGTTTGAATCATATTTGTCTAATAGATTACAGTTTGTTCATGTAAATGGGGAATCTTCTTCACAGACTAAAGTTAATTATGGAGTTCCACAAGGTTCTGTGCTAGGACCAATTTTATTCACTTTATACATGCTTCCCTTAGGCAGTATTATTAGACGGTATTGCTTAAATTTTCATTGTTACGCAGATGATACCCAGCTTTATCTATCCATGAAACCAGAGGACACACACCAATTAGCTAAACTGCAGGATTGTCTTACAGACATAAAGACATGGATGACCTCTAATTTCCTGCTTTTAAACTCAGATAAAACTGAAGTTATTGTACTTGGCCCCACAAATCTTAGAAGCATGGTCTCTAACCAGATCTTTACTCTGGATGGCATTTCCCTGACCTCTAGTAATACTGTGAGAAATCTTGGAGTCATTTTTGATCAGGATATGTCATTCAAAGCGCATATTAAACAAATATGTAGGACTGCCTTTTTGCATTTACGCAATATCTCTAAAATCAGAAAGGTCTTGTCTCAGAGTGATGCTGAAAAACTAATTCATGCATTTATTTCCTCTAGGCTGGACTATTGTAATTCATTATTATCAGGTTGTCCTAAAAGTTCCCTAAAAAGCCTTCAGTTAATTCAAAATGCTGCAGCTAGAGTACTGACGGGGACTAGCAGGAGAGAGCATATCTCACCTGTGTTGGCCTCTCTTCATTGGCTTCCTGTTAATTCTAGAATAGAATTTAAAATTCTTCTTCTTACTTATAAGGTTTTGAATAATCAGGTCCCATCTTATCTTAGGGACCTCGTAGTACCATATTACCCCATTAGAGCGCTTCGCTCTCAGACTGCAGGCTTACTTGTAGTTCCTAGGGTTTGTAAGAGTAGAATGGGAGGCAGAGCCTTCAGCTTTCAGGCTCCTCTCCTGTGGAACCAGCTCCCAATTCAGATCAGGGAGACAGATACCCTCTCTACTTTTAAGATTAGGCTTAAAACTTTCCTTTTCGCTAAGGCTTATAGTTAGGGCTGGATCAGGTGACCCTGGACTATCCCTTGGTTTGCTGCTTTAGACGTAGACTGTGGGGGGGGTTCCCATGATGCACTGTTTCTTTCTCTTTTTGCTCTGTATGCATCACTCCGCATTTAATCATTAGTGATCGATCTCTGCCCCCTTCCACAGCATGTCTTTTTCCTGGTTCTTTCCCTCAGCCCCAACCAGTCTCAGCAGAAGACTGCCCCTCCCTGAGCCTGGTTCTGCTGGAGGTTTCTTCCTGTTAAAAGGGAGTTTTTTCCTTCCCACTGTAGCCAAGTGCTTGCTCACAGGGGGTCGTTTTGACCGTTGGGGTTTTTCATAATTATTGTATGGCCTTGCCTTACAATATAAAGCACCTTGGGGCAACTGTTTGTTGTGATTTGGCGCCATATAAAAAAAAAGTTGATTGATTGATTGATTGATTTAGGAAACACCAGGGAGAAGAACTGGCTTTTTGGGAGGACTGAAAAAGTTTCTAGGGTCAGGGATGATCTAATATGGAAGGGGAGACTGTTCCAAAGCCTGGGGGCAGCCGCTGCAAAGGTCCTGTTACCTCTAGTCTTTAATCTAGTTTTTGGAATCTCCAACAACAGTTGGTCAGAAGACCTTAAAGCTCTGGTTGGGGTGTAATGAAGCAGAAGCTCTGAGAGGTACACAGGGGCCAGGCCATTAAGGGCTTTAAAAACAATTAAAAGAAGTTTAAAATCAATGTGATATCGAACCGAGAGTCAGTGGAGGGCGGACAAAACTGGCGTAATGTGGTTGAGCTTTTTCTTGCCAGAGAGAAGATGAGCAGCAGCATTCTGAATGAGCTGGAGGCGGTTTAGAGAGGTCTGGTTCAAGCCAACGTAGAGGGAGGTATAATAATCTAACCTACTTGTAACGAAGGCATGGATAACCTTTTCAAGGTCGATCCTAGAAAAATAGGACTTGGTCTTGGCTAAGAGACAAAGTTGGAAAAAACTTCTTTTAACAACAGCACGGATCTGTTTCTCAAATTTAAAATGGCTGTCAAAAATCAACATAAGGTTCCTTACACAGGACCAAATGTTGGAACTCAGGGGACCCTGGATATCAGCGGAGCAGGTTGTGGAAGTGTTTCCTCCAAACAGGATTAGCACCATCTTGGATTCATTAAGATTTAGTAAATTAGTGCTCATCCATGATACAACCTCACTCAAACAATCAAATAATGCCTGCACTGAGTCATTGCCTAACGACCTTAGTCGATCTGGACATCGTCAGCAAAGCAATGAAAAGAAATTTGATATTTTTGAAAAACCACACCAAGGAGCAACATATACAAAAGAAAAAGAATAGGGCCTAGGATGGAGCCTTGAGGGACTCCACAGGTCAATGGGGCCACATCTGAAGGAAAGTGACCCAACTACACAGAAAAGGTCTGCTCTGTAAGGTAGCCAGCTGAGGGCAGAGCCAGCACTGCTCGAGACAATACAGCAAGATCGTGTGGTCCACTGTGTCAAAGGCAGCTGACAGGTCTAAAAGCATCAATACGGCAGGACGACCTGTCGGCAGCTAAAATCAAATCATTAAAAATCTCACCAGGGCAGTTTTGGTGCTATGTCTGGGTTTGAAGCCAGACTGAAAGTTTTCATGGATGTTGTGCTGGGCTAAAACAACTGCAGCTGGATGTACACCGCTCTCTCTAAAACCTTGGATAAAAAAGGGAAGCTGAGATATGGGCCTAACATTTAAAAAGATGGAGGGATCAAGATTTTTCATTTTGATTAAAGGTTTCACCACAGCATGTTTAAGGGCTAGAGAGACACAGCCTGAGCTAAGATTGATACTGATCAGCGAGATGAGGTGGAATGGTGTCTAGGGGACAGTTTGTAGGATGCAGATGGTTAATTACATCAGAGAGTTCAACTGACATAAAGTCTTTAATAATTTCAGGAAAATGAGTTGGCTTTGAGTTTAGACATTCTCAAACAAAACATTCATTCATTCATCTTCTATCGCTTAGTCCAATTAAGGGTCGCGGGGGGATGGAGCCTATCCCAGCAGTCATAGCGCGCGAGGCGGGGTACACCCAGGGCAGGACGCCACTCTGTCGCAGGGCCACAAATAGACAAACACAGACACACCCACACACACACACACCTACGGACAATTTAAAGATTCCAATCCACCTAACCCGCATGTCTTTGGATGTGCGAGGAAACCAGAGCACCCGGAGGAAACCCACGCAAACTTGGGGAGAACATGCAAACTCCACACAGAAAGGCCACGGGACTTGAACCCATGACCTTCTCGCTGTGAGGCAACAGTGCTAACCACTAAGTCACCGCCATGCCCTCAAACAAAACAATGATGATAAAATACCAATATTTAGGTAAACATAAGATTTTATTTCAAGCTGTTGTATTAAAAGCTGACAGGGACATGGATCCATCAATCAAATCCTCTGTTAGTCTACTGCAAAAGAAGCACTGAGAAGCAACAAAGCCACATTTTGCCCAGTGGTGATCTTGTGCCTTCAGGAATGCATAATCCTAAAATTGTGTTGGAACACATTTTACTTGCTATAATGGAAGCTTTCAGCAGATGTTCATATGTCACCATTTGATTGAGAAATTATGAATACTTCTTCCAGTGTGTCGGGACCATTTTTAAGTATCTAAGAAACTTGTGACTTGGCTGTTGTTTCAAATAGAAATGACCTGCTGTTTGCCTCACCCCCATTTACTTCCATTTAATGAGTATCTTACTGCTTCTCTCCCCCAGACCATAGGAGTGTGTTGCACCGTGAACATTGTGTCTCAGTATGCATATTTCACAGAGGAAACAGGAATTCAAATAGAAATAGGTTACACAAGTGAAAAACAAGATCTTTTAAACCTACATTTTATTAATACCAAGATAGTTGTTGGGAAAGTGTCGGTACACGGACCCACAACAGGGGGCGCAAAGGAACGGACAATGGAGTAGGTCAAATAACAACACTTTACTGTTGTGAATGTGCACAACAAATACAACAGATTACAACAATAGATCAGAATCAATTCACAAAGGTGTCGTGTGGGCAGGCTCAAAGATAGGAGACACCTGTCCAAAGCAGAACCGGAACCACACGATTTCCTCCGCCACCAGACCCCGGGAATACTGGAGCCGCCAAGTCCCGAATTCCCAGGTGGCCACTGCCTCCGCGTGTCGGACCTGGTACTGCTGGCGAGGAACAAAAACACAATTAAAGGTGGGCGCGTTTGCACCCAGTAATCCGCACGGCAGGAAAGCTACCTCCACCTCTCGTTGGAAAAAAGGTCTGTTATCACTCACAAAAATCACAAAAGGTTACTGTCAAGCAGTCAGCTGAGAATATTACCTTCCAGGTAGAACGATATCTCGGCAAAGAGGTGGAGACGTCGTCCTGCTGATGTATCCCTGCTGATTGGTAACAGCTGTTGCAGGTGATGCGTGACAGCTGTCACCCTGGCTGCTCCTGTGAGGCGGCTGCGCCCTCTGGTGCCTGGAGCCCGCACTCCAGGCAGGGCGCCCTCTGGTGGTGGGCCAGCAGTACCTCCTCTTCTGGCGGCCCACACAACAGGACCCCCCCCTCAACGGGCGCCTCCTGGCGCCCGACCAGGCTTGTCCGGGTGGCGGCGGTAGAAATCGGCCAGGAGGGCCGGGTCCAGGATGAAGCTCCTCTTCACCCAGGAGCGTTGTTCGGGGCCGTACCCCTCCCAGTCCACCAAATACTGGAAGCCCCGGCCCATCCTATGGACATCCAAAAGCCGGCGTACAGTCCAAGCCGGCTCGCCATCGATGATCCGGGCAGGAGGCGGCGCCGGACCCGGAGTACAGAGAGGTGAGGAGTGATGAGGTTTAATCCGGGACACATGAAACACAGGATGGATCCGCAGTGAGGCCGGCAGCCGAAGCCTCACTGCGGCTGGACTGATGACCTTCAGGATCTTGAATAGGCCGATGTAACGGTCCTGTAACTTGGGGGAGTCCACTTGGAGGGGGATGTCCTTTGTGGATAACCACACCTCCTGCCCAGGCCGATACGCAGGGGCCGGGGTCCGCCGACGGTCTGCATGGGCTTTTGACCTTGTCCGGGCCTTTAGCAAAGCAGAACGGGCGGCACGCCACACCCGACGGCACTTCCGCAGGTGGGCCTGGACCGAGGGCACACCGACCTCTCCCTCAACCACCGGAAACAACGGGGGCTGATACCCAGACATACCTCAAAAGGGGAGAGGCCGGTGGCTGAAGACACCTGGCTGTTATGGGCATACTCGATCCAGGCCAAATGGGTACTCCAGGCCGCCGGGTGTGCGGCAGTCACGCAGCGCAAGGCCTGCTCCACCTCCTGGTTTACCCGTTCTGCTTGCCCGTTGGTCTGAGGGTGGTACCCGGACGAGAGACTCACCGTGGCCCCCAGTTCCCGGCAGAAGCTCCTCCAGACTTGCGAGGAGAACTGGGGACCGTGATCGGAGACGATGTCTGTTGGAATCCCATGCAGCCGGACGACGTGGTGGACCAGGAGTTCCGCTGTCTCCTGGGCTGTTGGGAGCTTCGGGAGGGCCACGAAGTGGGCCGCCTTGGAGAATCGGTCCACTATCGTGAGGATGGTGGTGTTACCCTGGGACGGCAGGAGGCCCGTGACAAAATCCAGGCCGATGTGGGACCAGGGGCGATGAGGCACGGGCAGCGGCTGGAGTAAACCTGATGCCCGGTGATGGTCAGCCTTGCCCCTGGCGCAGGTGGTGCAGGCCTGGATATAATCCCGGACGTCGGCCTCTAGGGACGCCCACCAGAAGCGCTGCCGGACAACTGCCACGGTTCTTCGCACCCCTGGATGACAGGAGAGCTTGGAGCCGTGACAGAAGTCCAGGACTGCAGCCCTAGCTTCTGGTGGGACGTATAGTTTGTTCTTCGGCCCAGTTCCGGGGTCCGGGCTTCGTGCCAGGGCCTCCCGGACGGTTCTCTCTACATCCCAGGTGAGGGTGGCCACGATAGTGGACTCCAGGATGATGGGTTCCGGTGGATCCGACAACTCCGCTTTGACTTCATCTTCATGTACCCGGGACAAGGCATCCGATCTCTGGTTCTTGGTCCCGGGACGGTAGGTGATCCGTAAGTCAAAACGGCCGAAGAACAGTGACCAGCAGGCTTGCCTGGGGTTCAGCCGCTTGGCGGTCCTGATATACTCCAGGTTCCGGTGGTCAGTGAAAACCGTGAATGGCACGGACGTTCCCTCCAACAGATGTCTCCACTCTTCAAGAGCCTCTTTCACTGCAAGGAGTTCTCGATTGCCGACGTCATAGTTCCGTTCGGCCGGGGTCAACCTGCGGGAAAAATAGGCACACGGGTGAAGGACCTTATCGGTCTTCCGGCTCTTGAAAGCACGGCTCCTATCCCTGAGTCCGAGGCGTCCACTTCAACCACTAACTGGTGACTAGGATCGGGCTGCACCAGAACGGGTGCAGACGAGAAGCGCCGTTTCAACTCCTTGAACGCGGCATCGCAACGATCCGACCAGGTGAAGGGGACTTTTGGTGAGGTCAGGGCTGTCAGGGGGCTAACTACCTGACTGTAGCCCTTAATGAACCTCCTGTAGAAATTTGCAAAGCCGAGGAACTGTTGCAGCTTCCTACGGCTAGTGGGTTGGGGCCAGTCTCTCACCGCCGCAACCTTGGCCGGATCAGGAGCGATGGAGTTGGGGGAGATGATAAACCCCAGGAAGGACAAAGATGTGCGGTGAAACTCACACTTCTCGCCCTTCACAAACAGCCGGTTCTCCAACAACCGCTGCAGGACCTGACGTACATGCCGGACATGAGTCTCAGGATCCGGAGAAAAGATGAGTATATCGTCTAGATATACGAAGACGAATCGGTGCAGGAAATCCCGCAAGACATCATTAACCAATGCTTGGAACGTCGAGGGGGCGTTTGTGAGGCCGAACGGCATGACCAGGTACTCAAAGTGACCTAATGGGGTGTTGAATGCCGTCTTCCATTCGTCTCCCTTCCGGATCCGAACCAGGCGATACGCATTTCTAAGATCCAGCTTAGTAAAGATTTTGGCTCCATGCAGGGGGGTGAACACAGAATCTAATAATGGCAACGGGTATCGGTTGCGAACCGTAATCTCATTCAGCCCCCTGTAATCAATACATGGACGAAGTCCGCCATCTTTCTTGCCCACAAAAAAGAAACCTGCCCCCATCGGGGAGGTGGAGTTCCGGATCAGCCCGGCAGCTAATGAGTCCCGGATGTAGGTCTCCATTGATTCGCGCTAAGGTCGTGAGAGGTTGTACAGCCTGCTGGACGGGAACTCAGCGCCTGGAACCAAATCAATGGCACAATCGTACGGACGGTGCGGGGGAAGGGTGAGTGCCAGATCCTTGCTGAAGACATCAGCAAGATTGTGGTACTCAACCAGCACTGCCGTCAGATTGGGAGGGACTTTGACCTCCTCCTTAGCCTGGAAACCGGGAGGAACCGAGGATCCTAAACACACCCGATGGCAGGTTTTGCTCCACTGAACCACCACCCCAGACGGCCAATCGATCCAGGGATTGTGCTTTAACATCCATGGGATGCCCAAAATCACGCGGGAGGTAGAAGAAGTTACAAAAAACTCAATCTCCTCCCGGTGGTTTCCAGACACCACCAGAGTTACTGGTTGTGTCTTGTGTGTGAGTAAAGGGAGGAGGGTGCCATCTAGTGCCCGCACCTGCAATGGCGAAGGAAGCGCCACCAGAGGGAGCCCTACCTCCTTTGCCCATCTGCTGTCTAGCAGATTCCCTTCTGACCCCGTGTCCACCAGTGCTCGGGCTTGAAGGGTTAAATCCCCGCTCAGGATTGTGACTAGGAGTCGTGTGGCAATTTGTGTGTGTCTCACTTGAATGTCTTGACCCCCCCTTAGCCCAGTCTCTAAGGGTGAGTGTTGACGTTTTGGCCGTTTGGGGCAGTCTCTCTGTGTGTGCTCTGTTGAGCTGCAGAGAAAACACTCTCCACGGATCAGCCTCCCCATTTTGGCCCTGTGCGTTTCCCTAACAACGTCACCAGGGGGAGCTGTTGCCCCACAAAGCGCTGCGGCTGTGGAGCGTGGGGAGGGCGGCCCCTTTTCGAACCCGGAAGGGAGAGGGGCGGCGCGTATCCGGTCACGTCCTTCGCCTCGCTCCCGACGGCGTTCCTCTAACCGATTGTCTAATCGTATAACGAGATCAATAAGCCCGTCTAAATCCCGCGGTTCGTCCTTGGCCACCAGGAGCTCCTTCAGGACCAACGACAGTCCGTTTACGAAGGCGGCACGGAGGGCAGTGTTATTCCAGCCGGACCTCGCAGCCGCGATGCGGAAGTCGACTGCATAAACGGCTGCGCTCCGGCGCCCCTGTCTCATTGACAGCAGCACGGCTGAAGCGGTCTCTCCTCTATTTGGGTGATCGAACACTGTTCTGAACTCCCTCACAAACCCATCATATATCAGAAGGAGCCGTGAATTTTGCTCCCAAAGCGCTGTAGCCCAAGCGCGTGCCTTGCCGCGAAGCAGATTAATGACATAAGCTATCTTACTAGCATCAGTCGCGTACATGACGGGACGTTGTGCGAAGACGAGCGAACACTGCATAAGAAAGTCCGCGCACGTCTCCACACAACCTCCGTACGGCTCTGGAGGGCTTATGTATGCTTCCGGGGAAGGTGGGAGGGGTCGTTGAACGACCTGTGGAACGTCACTGTTACGCACAGGGTCGACAGGAGGGAGAGCCGCAGCAGCGCCCTGAGGGCGCGCTTCCACCTGCGCGGCGAGAGCCTCCACCCTGGAGGACGTTCTGCTCGGTCATTAAATCCAACCGAGCCGTGAAAGCGGTGAGGATCCGCTGCAACTCACCGATCATTCCTCCTGTGGACGCCTGTGCGCCCTGTTCTTCCATTGGCCGTTCAACAGCCGGTTGACGCCCCTCGGGATCCATGACGCTGGCCGAGATATCCTGTTGGGAAAGTGTCGGTACACGGACCCACAACAGGGGGCGCAAAGGAACGGACAATGGAGTAGGTCAATAACAACACTTACTGTTGTGAATGTGCACAACAAATACAACAGATTACAACAATAGATCAGAATCAATTCACAAAGGTGTCGTGTGGGCAGGCTCGAGATAGGAGACACCTGTCCAAAGCAGACCGGAACCACACGATTTCCTCCGCCACCAGACCCCGGGAATACTGGAGCCGCCAAGTCCCGAATTCCCAGGTGGCCACTGCCTCCGCGTGTCGGACCTGGTACTGCTGGCGAGGAACAAAAACACAATTAAAGGTGGGCGCGTTTGCACCCAGTAATCCGCACGGCAGGAAAGCTACCTCCACCTCTCGTTGGAAAAAAGGTCTGTTATCACTCACAAAAATCACAAAAGGTTACTGTCAAGCAGTCAGCTGAGAATATTACCTTCCAGGTAGAATGATATCTCGGCAAAGAGGTGGAGACGTCGTCCTGCTGATGTATCCCTGATGATTGGTAACAGCTGTTGCAGGTGATGCGTGACAGCTGTCACCCTGGCTGCTCCTGTGAGGCGGCTGCGCCCTCTGGTGCCTGGAGCCCGCACTCCAGGCAGGGCGCCCTCTGGTGGTGGGCCAGCAGTACCTCCTCTTCTGGCGGCCCACACAACAATAGTTTCTATGTGCACAATCAGAACTATGGGCTCGAAACACTGATTGCATTTAACTGTTAATGAATTATTAATTTGTTTACCCCTTTAAGGATAATTTAGAGTTATATTATATATGAGTTACTATATATATTATAGAGTTACTTTATATATGCTTCCCTTAGGCAGTATTATTAGACGGTATTGCTTAAATTTTCATGTTACGCAGATAGTACCCAGCTTTATCTATCCATGAAGCCAGAGGACACACACCAATTAGCTAAACTGCAGGATTGTCTTACAGACATAAAGACATGGATGACCTCTAATTTCCTGCTTTTAAACTCAGATAAAACTGAAGTTATTGTACTTGGCCCCACAAATCTTAGAAACATGGTGTCTAACCAGATCCTTACTCTGGATGGCATTACCCTGACCTCTAGTAATACTGTGAGAAATCTTGGAGTCATTTTTGATCAGGATATGTCATTCAAGCGCATATTAAACAAATATGTAGGACTGCTTTTTTGCATTTACGCAATATCTCTAAAATCAGAAAGGTCTTGTCTCAGAGTGATGCTGAAAACTAATTCATGCATTTATTTCCTCTAGGCTGGACTATTGTAATTCATTATTATCAGGTTGTCCTAAAAGTTCCCTAAAAAGCCTTCAGTTAATTCAAAATGCTGCAGCTAGAGTGCTGACGGGGACTAGAAGGAGAGAGCATATCTCACCCATATTGGCCTCTCTTCATTGGCTTCCTGTTAATTCTAGAATAGAATTTAAAATTCTTCTTCTTACTTATAAGGTTTTGAATAATCAGGTCCCATCTTATCTTAGGGACCTCGTAGTACCATATCACCCCAATAGAGCGCTTCGCTCTCAGACTGCAGGCTTACTTGTAGTTCCTAGGGTTTGTAAGGTAGAATGGGAGGCAGAGCCTTCAGCTTTCAGGCTCCTCTCCTGTGGAACCAGCTCCCAATTCAGATCAGGGAGACAGACACCCCTCTCTACTTTTAAGATTAGGCTTAAAACTTTCCTTTTTGCTAAAGCTTATAGTTAGGGCTGGATCAGGTGACCCTGAACCATCCCTTAGTTATGCTGCTATAGACGTAGACTGCTGGGGGGTTCCCATGATGCACTGTTTCTTTCTCTTTTTGCTCTGTATGCACCACTCTGCATTTAATCATTAGTGATCGATCTCTGCTCCCCTCCACAGCATATCTTTTCCTGGTTCTCTCCCTCAGCCCCAACCAGTCCCAGCAGAAGACTGCCCCTCCCTGAGCCTGGTTCTGCTGGAGGTTTCTTCCTGTTAAAAGGGAGTTTTTCCTTCCCACTGTAGCCAAGTGCTTGCTCACAGGGGGTCGTTTTGACCGTTGGGGTTTTACATCATTATTGTATGGCCTTGCCTTGCAGTGTGGAGCGCCTTGGGGCGGCTGTTTGTTGTGATTTGGCGCTATATAAAAAAAATAATTGATTGATTGATATTATCTCAACTTCTCACCCTTTAGTGTTCTTTTAAAGGTAATAACACTGTTGTATATCAGCAGTAAACATAACAGACAAGTACTTACTAGTAGCCTTTTTTCCCCACAGCATGCACTCTATTATTACTCACATTTGCAGTGTTTGTCACAAAGTGCCGCCTGTCTCATGTCACAGAGGCGTATCGAGCCCTTACTGCTGCTGTACGCAAATGTGTGACACTGCTGGGGGTGAAACTCTGCTGAGGTGATCACTTCTGTTAGCTCCTCCATGTTAGTTGGTTTGATGTCCACAATATCTGAGAAACAGACTCTAAGGAAGAATGGAAAAACACTGCAGGCCCATATGAGGTATAGGAGGTCACTGTAGTGTGCTCAGAAAGTTTGAGCTTCAACCTGTAACCTGTTTCACCAAATATCATGCATCTTCACATGCTGTTGCACAGTTCTTTCAATTGCAATTTTTATCATGTCAAGGTTTGAGGTGTTTTGACATAGATGAGATAAAAGTCAGAGGATACTAAAGCTGCGGTCCGTGATCTCTAGGTTCCAAAGGTTCACCCTGAGGTCATCAGTGGAGATGAAAGTCTGAAGGTCTGAGTTGACCGATATCGAGTTGATGTGGTACGTGTGGGCATTGCTGAATACGCGCCTGGGTGTAGCCTCCACCATCAAGTCCATAGGCTGCAGCACTGGCACCTAATAGTGAAGAAGATTTGGAGGAAAAGTGTAAGGAAAAATGAATAGCAAATGAGAGAAATCAGCAAGGAAAAGATTTTGATGTGCTTTTTTAAAACTGGTACAATTCTATGAACTCTGAAGACTGTTTCTGAGCAATTTTCTGAGACATGTACATACATGTACATACATGTACTCGAGCAGATGCAGGTGGTCCTTAAGAGGCAAAAAGTAACTGAACTGAGCAACCGGCTGCTCATCTCTTTCATGATCAGGTGCATGTTAATCCGAGAACAGTTGGAGCAATCTAATAAAAATGCTTTAATTAACACTCAAATAAATTAGGTTGATCTAAGCAGTAACAAGCAATATTTATGACGACCTGTTAATTTCTTTTGTACAAACTAATTCATTTGAGTGTTACCAATTCAACAATTTAAATAGTTGTCTTTTTTCCAGTGTATTTCATTTACAAGTATGCAGATAAAACATTAAGCATTGATTTAGAGTCACACAATCTGTAGTTGCAAACTGATGCTAATTGTCAGTCTTCTTTCTCTCTATTTTTCCTACCCAGGTGGTAAAAATGGACTGCATTTATATAGCACTTTTCCATCTGAATCAGACGCTCAAAGCGCTTTACAATTATGCCTTACATTCACCCCGATATCAGGGTGCTGCCATACAAGGCGCTCACTACACACTGGGAGCAATAGGGGATTAAAGGCCTTGCCCAAGGGCCCTTAGTGATTTTCCAGTCAGGCGGACTGAAAACATCTTTAATCATTAGGATCATAAAATCCCAGCTGGTGATGTCTCCACCACCATGGCATCAAAATCATTTTGATCATCACAAACTTAAATGCCTGGAAATGTGGGTGTCCCAGTTTGGCTTTCCCCGGAACACTGTAAGATGATTTCTGATAGATCAGATCATCTTTCAGAAACATAGTTTCAATGCTGCTTTCCACTTTGTTGGCCTTGTCAAAATGTGAGTGAGGTCAAATGAAAGCTATACTGCAGCAGACTGGCGTTGCAGGGAGGTGGAGGTGTGTGTTACATGTGTTATGAATTTATTGTTGGTGTGGGCTTGGACTGTTTTAGCGTCGATCAAAATTAAGATTTGGCTGTTCCCAAGACGACTTTCAAATTTCAGCATAGGCCCTGCATGGCATTCTTAAGTCTGGGAATGGCTACTCTATCTATTCACCTCTAAAATACCCTTTTACGAGGGCTGTCAATAAAGTAACGGTCCTTTTTATTTTTTTCAAAAACTATATGGATTTCATTCATATGTTTTTACGTCAGACATGCTTGAACCCTCGTGCGCATGCGTGAGTTTTTCCACGCCTGTCGGTGACGTCATTCGCCTGTGAGCACTCCTTGTGGGAGGAGTCGTCCAGCCCCTCGTCGGAATTCCTTTGTCTGAGAAGTTGCTGAGAGACTGGCGCGTTGTTTGATCAAAATTTTTTCTAAACCTGTGAGACACATCGAAGTGGACACGGTTCGAAAAATTAAGCTGGTTTTCAGTGAAAATTTTAACAGCTGATGAGAGATTTTGAGGTGATTCTGTCGCTTTAAGGACTTTTCACGGTGCGAGACGTCGTGCAGCGCTCTCAGGCGGCGTCATCAGCCTGTTCAAGCTGAAAACCTCCACATTTCAGGTTTCTATTGATCCAGGACGTCGTGAGAGAACAGAGAAGTTTCAGAAGAAGTCGGTTTCAGCATTTTATCCGGATATTCCACTGTTAAAGGAGATTTTTTTAATGAAAGACGTGTGGACGGATCCGCGCGTCGGGACGCAGCCGACGCGGTGCGGCAGCACAGGAAAAACACCTCCGTGTTGATAACCATTTGTAAAATCCAGGCGGCTTTTGATGGCTTTCAGTGGAGTGAGTATATGAGAAATTGTTTAACAGGCAGGACATGTTCCAACTTGTCCTTAAGGCTTTCAACAGAGGTGTTTTTCCTGTGGCGGAGCATCACGGCGGCTGCGTCCCGACGCGCGGACCCGTCCGCACGTCTTTCATTAAAAAATCTCCTTTAACAGTGGAATATCCGGATAAAATGCTGAAACCGACTTCTTCTGAAATTTCTCTGTTCTCTCACGACGTCCTGGATCAATAGAGCCTGAAATGTGGAGGTTTTCAGCTTGAACAGGCTGATGACGCCGCCTGAGAGCGCTGCGCGACGTCTCGCACCGTGAAAAGTCCTTAAAGCGACAGAATCACCTCAAAATCTCTCATCAGCCGTTAAAATTTTCACTGAAAACCAGCTTAATTTTTCGAACCGTGTCCACTTCGATGTGTCTCACAGGTTTAGAAAAAATTTTGATCAAACAACGCGCCAGTCTCTCAGCAACTTCTCAGACAAAGGAATTCCGACGAGGGGCTGGATGACTCCTCCCACAAGGAGTGCTCACAGGCGAATGACGTCACCGACAGGCGTGGAAAAACTCACGCATGCGCACGAGGGTTCAAGCATGTCTGACGTAAAAACATATGAATGAAATCCATATAGTTTTTGAAAAAAATAAAAGGACCGTAACTTTATTGACAGCCCTCGTATGTCTAGTTCTTCCTCTATATGTCTATCTTATCACTTGCTTACTGACACAAACCACCTCAACATGCTCTCCTGTACTTTCTTTGGCATTCCTTCTTGTGTTCTCAAGCTTTATAACACCAACACATCCTTCTCAGCACTGTTATATCCAAATTTGTCTGCGCCCCCCCCCACCCCTCCTTTCACTGTGCATGTCAGTCATTGCTGGTCTTACTACTACTGTCTTATGAAGTTGGCCTTTAACCCCAAAACACAACATACCCACCATGAGGTCAAAAAGATAAGGGCTGCAAGAAGATCCCTACTGCAGTTCTACTCTCGCTGGAATCTTGTCTGTTACGCCAACACTGCTTCTAACCCAGGTCACCTGTCCCAAGAACGGGTTCTGAACAATCCTTACATTCTTCTCTGGCACTCCTTAAATACCTCTAAATCTCAGAACATAGCACCCTATCTTCATCCTTCTATATGCAAGCCTTTGCTTTTTTCATTGTGCTGCAAAATGAGCATTTCTCTGTGCAAACATCTACATCGCTTCCTCCTCTACCTGTCAATGAAAAGAAAGATAGAAAAAATGAAACAACCAAAGAAAGAAGAAGAAAGAAGAACAAAGAAGCTACCTATTCTCTCTCAGCTCAGGAGAGGAGGGTTCATTCTAGGATGGCTGATCATACCAGTGGGATCCACTGATCCCGAAAGTCCACTGATATACAGAAGTAGCCCTTGAGATATTTTAATCTACTGATTTGATACTAATAAACCTTGGTGTGTCTCACATCATTTGCCCATATCTGTTGGCACCCTACCTGTGAAACTGTTGACACTAAGCACTTATTTACTACAATGTTAAATTGCAGTACACAAAATATCAGAAGAACAGAACAATGGATGACCTACAAAACAGCAAGGACTTACATAATGAGGCTAAATCAGGACAAGATTCAAAAAGCGAAAAAACAAAACAAAACAAAAAAAAAAAAACAAGAGATGATTCAATGTGATGAAGTGGCATTAAACTGAGGGAGACTGTGGTATTCATAAAAAAGCTGTTGATAGATTTTGCAGTTATTCTATATCCAAGCTACATTAATTCAATATATCATAGAATTTACACTATGTGCAACTGGACGCCGAAGACTGGGGCATTGTGTTTATTTCTGCGGGCCTCCCTAGAAAGTTTAAATTGTAAAAAGTGAATGTCAAGCTTTTCTGAATTTGGGATGTAATCTTTTTGTGTTTGACATGAGTGCTGTTTGGTAGGTTTTGAAAAGAAACTACATCATGTTGCAACACAACTTTAAAGCTTTGTTTTCTCAGTTGTTTGTCATTGCGCATGCATCTTTACAAGAGGTCATCAAATATGGCCATCGAGTACTGCGAAGGCTTTTTGTCTATCCGTCCATATGTCTGCCTGTCTGTGCTCAGCATAAGTCCAGTCCTATTACTGCCAGGGTCTTCAAATTGACAAGGAACGTTCTTGGGACACAGACCTTGGACAAGTTCAAAGATGGCTTGACCTATTCTAAGAGGTACCATGGCATGTAAAAGTTTGGGCATGATAATTTTCATATTTTCCTTTATGAATCATTGGTTGTTTGGATCAGCAATTTCAGTTAAATATATCAAATAGCAGACGAACACACTGATATTTGAGAAGTGAAATGAAGTTTCTAGTATTTACAGCCAACAGAAAAAATACATCAATATTTAATAGATCCTCCTTTTGCAGAAATAACGGCCTTTAAACGCTTCCTATAGCTTCCAATGAGAGTCTGGATTCTGGTTGAAGGTATTTTGGCCCATTCTTCTTTACAAAACATTTCCAGTTCAGTCAGGTTTGTTGGTTTCCAAGCATGGACAGCCCACTTAAAATCACACCACAGATTTTCACTAATATTCAGGTCTAGGGACTGAGATGGCCATTCCAGAACATTGTACTTGTTCCTCTGCATGAATGCCTTAGTACATTTTGAGCAGTGTTTAGGGTTGTTGTCTTGCTGAAAGATCCAGCCCCAGCACAACTTCAGCTTTGTCACTGATTCATGAACATTGTTCTCAAGAATCTGCTGATATTGACTGGAATCCATGTGACCCTCAACTTTAACAAGATTCCCAGTACCTGCACTGGCCACACAGCCTCACAGCATGATGGAACCACTTCCAAATTTTACTGTAGTAGCAAGTGTTATTCTTGGAATGCTGTGTTCTTTTTCAGCCATGCATACCGCCCCTTCTTATGTCCAAATAACTCAATTTTAGTTTTATCAGTCCACAGCACCCTATTCTAAAATGAAGCTGGCTTGGCCAAATGTGCTTTAGCATACCTCAAGTGACTCTGTTTGTGGTGTGTACCCAGAAAAGGCTTCCTCTGCATTACGGCATCATACAGCATCTCTTTGTGCAAAGTGTGCTGTATAGTTGAGCGATGCAAAGACACTATCTGCAGCAAGATCATATTGTAGGTCTTTGGAGCAGGTCTGTGTGTTGACTATGATTGTTTTCATCATCCTTCGCTTCAGCTTATCTGAGATTTTTCTAGTATCAGTTTCATGATTGTTGTATGGCCTTGCCTTACAATATAAAGCGCCTTGGGGCAACTGTTTGTTGTGATTTGGCGCTATATAAAAAAAAAGTTGATTGATTGATTGATAGTACTGTGCCTGCAGTCTTCCATTTCCTCACTATGTTCCTCACAGTGGAAACTGACAGCTGAAATCTCTGAGATAGCTTTTTGCATCCTTCCCCTCAGTGGTGGGAACAGTTCTGCTAATCCGCTAACTGCTAATTATTAAAGCTAACATTTTCATTATCAGATTAGCTTTTCATTTAACTTTGAAAACCATCATCGGATCAATTATCTTCCAATAAATTTTGGTCCAACCGCTAACATATTATTGCAAGCTTAGTGAATAAAGCTTTAACAGTTAAACATTTTTAAAGCTGTTAAATGTTTTGTTGTAGACGTACAGTTCTATCCTCTACAAACAGAGAAGAGCAGGTTTCAAGAGAAACTCTTCTATCCTCTGCAATCAGAGGAGAACTGGTCACAGAAGACAAACAAAACAATTCCTCTCGACACCCTACTAACCAGTCAGCAATATCACCCATGTCATCCAGAGTTTTAACTTATGGTTAAAATTTTAACCAAACTAATTTTGGACAAGTTATTTAAATTAATGTCATGTCTGAAGTTTTATAAAATGAAAATATCAGCTATATGTTTTAGTTTTAAAGTATTGCACTAATTGTAAAGGTTTTAGTGTGGGCATGGTGTGTGTGCAGTGCATTATGGGTACTGTAAAAGTTCACGACAGGAGAAATGCATTTGAGACACTCTGATCAGGCTCCACATGGACAACAGCATTAAACCCTTTGTATATTGTGCCTAAAACTCTTGTGAATATATTCTCTGGGTTTATAGATGTTGTTATTGTGTTTGTTTTATGTAAAAATGCCAGAAGAAGCTCTGGTTGCTTCTCCATTATTTTCAGTTGGAATCACTGTGAGCTGTAATCGCTTCCTGTTTGCTCTATAATGTCCTGGTTATTGTCCTTTACAACACTGTTTGTCATCTTTGTTCCAGAGTAATATATATAAGATGTGTGAAATTCAGTTTGAGTTTATTAAATTCCACACCGATTAAACGTAGCAGACAGGGATTATTTGGAATAGTTGTTTTGGCAAGTTTTCACTGCTTCTACTGCCATCTACTGGCCAGTAGTGTTCATGGCAGTATTATCAGGTTACATCAGACAGTTGTCTAATCACAACTTGACTTTTGGCTTTTGCAAATGGCTTTTTTTACATATGAAAAAATGTCATATTTTATAAAAGCACATTTATATGTAAACCAACACACACGTCACATTAATGTGTTTGTTTTTACATAGAATGAATGAATCAACCAATCAGTGTTAGCGGAGGCTATTTTAGCCATACTCCCTTTGGCATCTGTGTCTGTGTTTGTTACAAAACTTCAGAATTAGTGCATTATTTAAAATTTAAAAATATGTGTTATATTTTAACTTTGTACAAATGACAGAATTGTCATTCTATACAGAATAATTTGATTTATAAATCAAAACCGTAAGTCAAAACTGCTTTATTTTCCAAGACCTCTGCCTCACAGTGGAACAACTGTATGCAATTAAGCAATAATCTTTTTTTGTATGTGACAACCTGGTGGTCAGGCTGTTTTTACTGTGATGTAGTAAACAGCAACTTCCAGCAGGGGGCACAAAGACAGAAGTGGTGATTCATTGTTTGGGTTTGTGAGCGTGGTGTTAAAACTCAATTTTGAAAGTTATCGGTTAGCTGTAGCTTCTGACAAATTTTTGGGTGGTTTATTGGTTTAGCTTTATAAAAGATAACTTTTTAGTTAGCGGATTAGCTGTTATTACAGCTAACTTTTTGGTTAGCTCTGCCCACCACTGCTTCCCCTAAACCATGATGTTGAACAATTTTTGTTTTCTGGTCATTTGAGAGGTGTTTAGAGGTTCCCATGTTGCCACTCATTAGAAGAGATGCAAAGAGGGGAAATATTTGCAAATGGCTACCTTAAATATCCTTTCTCATGATTGGATTCACCTGTGTAAGGAGGTCAAGGGTCAATGATCTTACCAAACCAATTTTGTGTTCCAATAATTAGTGCTAAATGTATTCAGATCAATAAAATGAAAAGGGTGCCCAAATTTAAGCACCTGCTTAATTTTGTTTAAATAATTATTGCACACTTTCTGTAAATACTAGAAACTTCATTTCACTTCTCAAATATCAGTGTGTTTGTCTGCTATATGATATATTTAACTGAAATTGCTGATCCAACCAACCAATGATTTATAAGGAAAATCATGGACATCATCAGGGGTGCCCAAACTTTTACATAATCAGGGTTGGGAGGGTTACTTTAAAATATTCCGATAGTTACAAGTTACCTGTTGAAAAATGTAGTCAGTAACGTAATCCAAGTACCATAATATTAAAGTAATGTAATTTGATTACTTTTAATTACTTCTGGATTACTCCAATATCAAATATGCTAATACAGACAAAATAAACTAAATATAAATAGTCTTGACCACATAGCACAGTTTATTAAGCAAAAATAAAACTGTTTCTTTTACATGGCATGCTCTGTTTTACTTCACAATATGAATTAAGAGCACCACAATACTGTTTTAAACACACCCAGTGTTCACCTGCTAAATTTTCAACAAAAATGCCAAACAAATGAAGGATAATGAAAACTCTGGAGGTGTGCGGATGAATTTGTAATTAAAAGTGGCTTGCAGAACAATATACAAAACAAAAAAAAAGTCTACTACTTGTTCAGTAAACATAAAATTATCTTACTTTAGTCTTTCACATGGCATTTGCACCATGTTTAACATATCAGTCCACTTATTGAATAAGAACAAAAGCATAATGAAAACCATTAAGTAAATACTGTCAGTAAGGAGGCGTGATCGCCATTTTAATTCCGGGCAAGTTAGTGATCTGCGTGCGTAGAAGTTCAAGAAACAGGTGGAATATGCCGGAAAGCTGCGCATGTTGGCAAAGCCACAAACAAGAGACAACGGAGACAATATTTCCTTCCATAAGTAAGTGGTTTTGGTTCTTCTTGTCACTTTGTCCGTGATATTTGGATGATAAACAGCTGTATGTTTCCTGCCGTACCTGTGTCACCCGATGACATGGACCATTAACTCTTCACTTATGTCTAGTTGATATTTTCCACTGCTAGACCAATGTCTAGTTAAAATAGATAGTGATTAAAATTGTTCGACAAGACTGGGGACTGTTTTTTTTAATTTGCACCTTAAAATAATGAGATTATAATGATATGTACCCACACCATTGACCTCATGAATGAAACTCGGTCAATAAAGGATAACTGTGTAAAAATATAATATTTATATAAATGTATTGTAATGGTTTTAGGAGCCGCAGCTGCTGCTGCAGGACGCCTCAGCTCAGCAGCTTGAACAGTGCAGATCCGTGTAACTTTCAACACTAATATTTGAGAATGTGTGTGTGTGTCAGAGTAAGTTTAATACTTTCCTGACATAATTTAATGTAATTTAATTTTACTGGCTCAATATCCAGGTCAAAATGGCATTTTAACACGTATTTTGCGAGCATTTTTCTGAGTGTGTTCATTCGCGAATCTCCATTGAAAACGCATTAACATCTGGGTACTTCATCAGTATTTTGCCCGGTTAGGAGACGTCATGTCACTGTTCATGAAGGGACGTTCACGTTTCAAACAAAAAAAAATTATATACAGACAATATCATAAAATGCATTAAAATTGTAATCCTGCGAACTAATCCTCATTTTTACTAAATATACCTGTAATCTGAATACATCTTTTTTCTGTAACTGTAGCGGAATACAGTTACCTTTTTTTGTATCCTAATTACGTAACGCCATTACATGTATTCCGTTACTCCCCAAGCCTGTACATAATACTGTATTTTAAGAGGTTAAAATGTTACATTCTGCTCCTGTTTTTTATGGTATGATCTCACGGATGTTAGCATGGTGGCATCACTTCCTGATGTTGCTTGCTGCTAACTTTGCTTTGTTTTTGGCTAGAAATAACACCTTTGTCATATATTATGTAAAATACACGCAAGAAATAGACACTTCTAAAACTGAAAATGCTGTCTTTGTAAATTGATAGCACCTCTGGAAGGATTTACAAAACATTTAGGAGATGTTAGTGTGGCGATGTCACAAGGTGGTAGCTAGCTGCAAACTCCATTTCGTTGGTGTATAAATATAACCTCTTTGTAAAAGCTAGAGAGAAATACACACTTCTAAAACTGAAAACTTTGTTTTTGGAACCTAATAACACCTCTGGAGTGATTTACAAGACATTTAGCGGACATTAGCATGCACGCTAACGTCTGCTAACTCAAAGCTAACTTCCTATGGAATTAAATTTGTCTCAATAATACCTGCAAATTAACACAAATGCACTTGATTTGCACAACTTCTGCTCTTGTCAAAAGCTCATTTAAATGCACACGCAAAGCCTACAGACGCCGTTAAAACATAAATATTGTTTTTGATAGATAGATAGATAGATAGATAGATAGATAGATAGATAGATAGATAGATAGATAGATAGATAGATAGATAGATAGATAGATAGATAGATAGATAGATAGGCTTTATTGAACATGTACAAATTGTACGCAAGACAACAGGATCTTAATAATTAATTAAACAACTACAAATTATAAAGAACACAACAATGCTCATACGGCCGGGGGTATTTTAGCATTGCATTATATTTTATTTTATCTGTGTATACCCAAGTTCGTAATAACTGCCTGAACTGGACAGGAGGCTGAGATGATCAGTTCATCTACATCCTTAAGAGTTTTTGATGAGATAAGCAGGTGAGTCTAATGAGCTGCATGTGAGATTGGAATGACTGGGAAAGGAGTGACAGGTGTTCACTGACAGATCAAAACCAGCACACAGATGATGAATGATGACAACTCAAAATTAGGAAGTCATTCATTTATGCTTTGTTTGCTTCCAACTGCAATATGCTGTGGCCTTGACAAAACTTTACAGGTCAGTCATGTGTATAATACACAGTCTGTTGTATTTTTTTCCACCTGGACGTGATCATAAGGGACTTGAAATTAAACAATTACAATGTGTGTGTCATGCAGACTTTCAGCTGTAATTCAAGGGGTTTAACGAAAATGTCAGCATGCTGCTATGCAAGTCACTCAAACGTGCACCAGGAGCAACTTGGGGATTAAGTACCTTGCCTGAAGGACTTCACTGATTTTCCTGTCTTAATGGGGAGGTGATGATCTAGCTCAGTGGTGTCCAAACTATTCCAGAAAAGGCAGAGAGGGTGCAGGTTTTCTTTGCAGCCATTGACTCCAGCAGGTGATTTCACTGATTAACATCATTTTGAGCAGGTGGGATGAGTTCATCAGTGAAATCACCTGCTGAAGTCAGTGGCTGCAAAGAAAACCTGCACCCTCTCGGCCCTTTCTGGAATAGTTTGGACACCACTGATCTAGCTGTTACAGTAGATCCTTGGTTTGATTCTCCATCAGTCACTGAATATGTCTTAGACTTCATTTACACCCATCATTATGAAATACAAACAGCAGGGTACTGTTTGTCAAATCTGTCTGGAGTATGGAAGGAAAGCCACCAAGACAGTAATGATAACTCGGAGTTATCGGTTTCTGTGAGTGTGATTAGGAAGACTGGGCATACCGCAACTGCAACTTTTGTCTGTTGCACCACCAGTGACAGTGTCATGGTGGTGTGGAACAGGAACATAGAGGTGTTTCCTTAAAAGGGAGATGTGAAATTTCATGTACAGTTTGCTTGAAGTAACAAAGGAGATCTGAGGATAGATCTGACCTAATGTTTCACATGGACAAAAAAGGGGGTTTACCTTTGCTGCAAGTATCCTAATGCCTTCAGATGTTAGCAGTGAAGCAGAGTAGGTCCTGATGTGTACTTCAGGGGCTGTGTGTGTTTCTCTATGTAGAACAGGAGTTGCATCAGGAAAGGCATCTTAATGGACTACATTTATATAGGGCTTTTTCCATCTGAATCAGAAGCTCAAAGTGCTTTACAATGATGCTCCACATTCACACACACACACACACACACACACACACACACACACACACACACACACACACACACACACACACACACACACACACACACACACACACACACACACACACACACACACACACACACACACACCGATACCAGGCTGCTACCATGCAAGGTGTTCACCGCACACCGGGAGCAACTCTGGGATTAAGAACCTTGTCCGAGGGCCCTTAGTGATTGTCAGGTCTGGCAGAGGTTTGAACCAAGGATCCTCTGTTCTCAAACCCAACGCTTAATCACTACACCATCACCTCCCTAAACCTCTGCTGTAATATCTGTGCCAAATCCCAATGCGGATTTGTACTGAATCTGCTGACCCTGAGCAACATGGGGCAGTTAAACTGACAAACAACAACATAAGAACATAAAAATAGTTAAGCACAAAGACTTATGAACCTAACTGAAGGTCATCCTCCTGACCTCAGCCTGACAATCCCCTCCGAATCAGACAGACTCCACCCTCTTCCTGTGTGATCTAAAGCTGACTGCCTCCGGGGATTCACATGACATTTATACACAAATCCTCGAGCAACAGATTGACTTGCTCCGGTATTACAACAAGCTCGTTCTATCTCACTCTCAATATCTGTTTGCTACACAACAACCCGGTGGTCATTCCTCTGCTTCTCAAAGAGCTGCTGAGGAAGTCTCTCCTGTTTCTGCATTTGTGTGAAAACGAGAGAGCGAGAGAGAAAAAAAAGTTAGCAGCAGCGGAAATAAAGAGCGAGATGACCCGAGGGCATCGCTCGACCCTGCTGAGGAATGATAACTAAACACTGCAGAATTAAGATGAGCTCATGCACGAACACTTGCAAACGCACACACTCTCTCGTGCATTTGTTTCAAAGACGACCAGCTTTGGTCTCCCCCCCATCGGACAGATAAAACCCAGACAAAGAGAGAAGAGAGGGGAGGGAAAGATGAGAACAAATCGACTGCTTCTTCCCCTTTTCCTCCCCTCTGCCTGCTGGCACTGACAGAGAAACATGGCAGCCCAGCAGGCTCCTGTGTCTCCACGGGTGTCACTTCATTTCCATCTCTTTCACTTGCTGTACAAAGAGACACGCGATGCATTAACCCACAACCCCGACACTGACAGTGACAGTGTTCAGCCTGTCCCTTCACACTCATCCTTATTGTGCACAAAACACAGTGCTTCAAATTCAAATCACATTCAAAGTAACTCTTAAATCCAACATGGATCTGCACTCTCCCAACACCCAGCAGAATAACACCAATATATGTTTGGAGCGGCGACCTCTGGTGCTGATTAAAAAAAAAAAAGCCAAAGCGGAATTGCCAAAACCTGCAGTTGCTTGAATGGCCACTGGAGGCTGGTTTAAAAAGCAAGCCAACCCCCATAGAATCCCATGTTAAAATGTCTAATTTTACTGCAGAAATAAATGTTTACAGCCTGATAGAAAAAAACAAAACAATTTTGATCTCAACAGCTGGTTTCCTATTTTGTGGCACCTGTACATGGTATTTTTTAAAACATTTTTATATAACAAATTTTTAAATATAGCTCAGTTGGGGGAGTTCTTGCTCTGACTGACAGCTTGCATGCCAAGTCTGACAACTCCTACCATTTGCAGCTAGCTAATGTGGACTCGATTGCGTTTGTCCATTTTGAGCATTTTATTGCAAATACGAGATAATATGGTTATTGTGCTGTTAATTAATTAACCTGAGCTAAATATTATGCTGCATCGGTTCCTTTTATTAAAAAAAAAACTACAAGTCCTCACAATTTACGACATCAATATTTTTCAAATCTGTGCTTTTATTTGTGAGATATATTCAAGCAGCAGGAACATTCCTGGGTATTTTATGTGTTACTTTTTAGAAAATTCTCAGGTTCAGGTACAATTCCACAATTCCACAATTTCCAATACAATATAGGGGTGCTAAGCTATGGAACTTTTCCCATCTGCCAAAAAAAAAAAAAAAAAAAAAAAATCAACAAGAAGTTTTAAATATGTTTAAAAGCTCATGTAACTACTGTCTCGTAACTGGGTTTCTAAGCACTTTTATCTTTGTTTGCATATATTTCTTTTATTTGTATTTCTGTTGTGACTAAAGCTTCATCATGAATTTCATGATGCCTATGCACATTATTTGTAATAGGTTTGTTTATTTTTTTTATTATCATTGTTATTTTAGTTTAAATTTCATGTAATGTTTCATATAAACCTGTTTGGCTTTCTGCCTCTCCCTGCACCTTGTACTTGTCTTTCTCTCTATTCATAGTATCTTTAAAATGTGCAAAATAAAGAAATAGAAACTGTCTAAGAAGTTAGTGTTCCAGTATTTCCACTGAGTGAAATGTGAGGACCCCTTCACACATAGTGCAAAGTTTGGTCAAAGTGAGCATAAAGCAGGAATTGTATGCAAAACGTGTAGAATCATATCTGCCTTTAACGCCTCGTACACCTGTTGCTACAACTATTTGCGCACACCAGCGCCCGAAAAACAAAATGCGTGCTGTGCGAACCCATCGCACCCTCTCGCGGCAGGTGTCGGCCAAATTCCAGGTGACACGCATGAACATCTATAACACCGCTCGCATGGCACTTAGAAAATGTGAGGCCAGTCACACTCTTGGCACGACAAGAGACTGCAGACAATCACTGTCATAATCACAGTGAAATTTGTCTAGGTTCCCCACGAGTGTGACTTTGCAAACACACACACACTGACACGTGGGTGTGTGTGCTCCACTGACAGGAGGTGTGGCTATGCCAGAAGCAGCTGTGGGGATCTGTCGTTCTGGACATCCCAGTTGGACAACACCTACTGTGTTTGGACAGACATGCCTCACACTGCCTCACATGTGCCTCACTGTGAGCCACATGTGTCTGTGTTGACATAGATCAAACATGTATCGCCGTGGCGACAAGCTGCAGCGAGCGAGCAGACACTGACAGCGGACACTGACAGCCTGCCAGGTTGAAAACGGACCGTCAAATCAGAAAATGCATCCTGCGATGTGATCGTCACGCTCTGTTCCAGATGATGTGGTATCAGTGCTGCGGCGCACCGTCCACAAGAGACGCGTGTTGGACAGAACACGTGCGCGGGGCGACTGGACACACTGGACCAGTAGATGTGGACAAGATCAGAGCACCTGCTTCAGTTTCAGCTTGGGACTCCGATGAGGGCGTTCGCATCTCTTCCACACTCCCTTATCTCTGCTCTCTGCTTTAACCTTCAAGTCCCTACTTCACCAGACTGTAAGGTAAGTCCCTTCGGCTGCTCACTTGTTTGCACTTGGGGTCGCCACAGCAAATCCAAGGTGGATCTGCATGTTGAATTGGCACAGGTTTTACGCCGGATGCGGCAGGGGTGGGATTTGAACCCGGAGCCTTCTGAACTGAAACCAAGCACATTAACCACTTGGCCACCACCCCTGCCCTACTTCACCAGACTGTGAATTCCTCAAATTATATTGGATACTGGTTCTATTGGACTACTATTGGATTAACCATGGAATTGATCAGCTGGTCTCTGAATGCTATTGACACCATCTTTTCTACAAGAAGGTCAGGACCGGGGGATCCTACCTGCCCAGATGGAACGCATCCTGCGGGCTATGTTCTCGACCCCTGGGGGTCATGGCGTATTGCATGCTTGGCGCGTTTCTCCATTGAGGATGTCGAGGATTTATTCATATTTGGTCTTATGGTAGCAGGGCTGGTACTTTCTGGCTTATGTGCTGCCCTGATTTATCGGAAAATTGGCAAGACGGCGGCATCAAGCCCCTTGCTTGTCTGTCATGATTAACGAGGTGGGCAAGGCATTGCATTCTCAGACTGCGATGACTCTTGAACTCAAACGCAAATTGGATGACATCTTGGAGCAGATGCATGCCTTGCAGATTAAGTTGAAGATTTCGGAGGCCAGGGAATATTCTTAATTCATAATTGGGAATATTCTTAATTCATAATTGGGATTTGGTTGTTCAAGTGGAACTGTAAAAAGTGTTTTTCACTGCTCAAATCACAACACGGCAGGCTTATCAAGCCTGAAGGACAAATTGCCCGACTGTTTTCCTCCAGAGGAATGTCTTCAGGCCTTAGTGATTATTTGGTATTTGATATTTATCTGCTCACGTCATCCCCCTTCCCTTCTGCAGGGGCGGTGCGGTTTTAGCTGCTGCTGGTCCTCGACCCCCCCACCCCGTCCCCCCCACCAAGATGACGGTGGCGCAACTCAGGGTTGCTGCGCGACATTCACCCACTTCTCTCAATTCGGATAATGGACTTCTTCAAATTTAGTGCACATAAACAATGCCAAATGTGTATGTGCTGTCCTTAATTCTGATGTGTGGCATTATTACGGTAAACAAGTAATAATTGTGGACTAACTGCTGTCTGAGGTATCTGGAGTGTAAACATAATTTCTCCACTGTGAGATCAATAAAGTATCTCTCTCTCTCTCTCTCTCACATTCATATAATTTCATGACTGTGTGTCTGTGACCATGGGTCATCACCAGAGGACCAGATGGATCATATTTGTGTTGCTCGCTTGATAAATGTGGTGTTTTTATATGGTGTGGGATTTAAATTTTTTTGTAATACTTCCATGTCCTTCCTGATATGAGGCAGATTCCCACAGCTTTCAAAGGACAGCTCAGTAGTTCAGTGGTAAAGTTTCTGACTGGCAATCTGAGCTTTTGGAAGGCGTGGGTTCGAGGCCGTGGATTTTTTTTTTTTTTTATTCCACATAAGTGGTGCGATGTAGTCCCACAGGTACTAGCTGGTTTTTATTTTTTATTTATTCCACATAAGCGGTGCAATGTGGTTCACCTCGCACTGTTCCTGCTTGAAAGACACCATCATGTACATGAACTCTCGCACTGGGATCAGGCACACATGCCCATCGGCGCGATGTTTTGTGGTGCGCTAATTCGAACTGTTTCACACTGTTTCGCTGTATTTGACCAAACTTCGCACTATGCGTGAAGGGGCCCTTAGTATTATTTAATTTGTATGTTAGCACTCATCAGTAATTAGCAGGTATTGATAGCTTGGTGACTTGAGCAATACTGATAGTACCACAATCGTTTTGTAAATATGCATTTCATATTTTTAATACCCACCCAGGCCACCTGTTTTGAAAACCACTGTCCAGGCTGCAAAAATATGCATTAATCAAACACCCAAACCAAGTTACATAGCCTGTTAGCCTTAGTTAGCTTGAAAAATATGAGGTAGGTAGGTTCATCTTGTGCACGCTCTAACCCTTTACCCGTTTAAGGATTGGTTTGGAGTTAGGGAGAGTAACTTACCACCAAGATGACAACATTCTCGAGCACCCCATTTGAGCATCAAGCTTGCTCTCCAAAAAAACCTATTGGTGAATGTCACTGTAAATTTGTTTGAAAAATTTTCATGAAGTTCCATGCAATTTCTAAGAAATAAATGAAAGTGTGAAACAAAAAAAAAAAAAACCTTAACAAGTAACATTAAAGACAGGTTAAAAAAAAATATTATTCTGCCCCTTCATGTGGATCAATTCCAAAAACTGATGTGTTCCTCCTTGGCCCATGCACCATCCCTCCACTGACCTTTAAGAAAATTAATTCTGCAGACAGACAGACAGACAGACAGATAAATGGGGCCAAAACGTCACCCCCATCAAAGAGGCAAGAGATAAAGCGTGCATAATGCAAAAGAAAGTCTTTTCTGTGTGATGTTTTCTTTCCGTCATATCTCTGAGTTGTTCCTTCTCTGCTTTTGCTCGTCTGCATGAATTTCACAGAAATCCAAAAGGATTGCCATAGTCCTGGTCTGACCTCCAGGTTGCTATGATCCCCTGGCCAGCCAGACAAAGAGGGACAGACACGCTGAAAACAGCACTAATCTACTGTGGCAGACACACACACACACACACACACACACACACACACACACACACACACACACACACACACACAACACACACCACACACACACACACACACACACACACACACACACACACACACACACTGCCCCTTTTTGTGTGAAAATTAAAAAACGGACTGGAGTGATAAGAAGGAGAGAGGATGAGAGACGGAGGATCATCCCATGGTCTTCACCTCAGCACGCATATCGATCACTCTTTCTCATTTCCTTTTATCACTCTGAGTCCAAAATGGCTTCATTTGCAGAATTTCCTCTGAGCATCTGATATTCATCACATATTTAACAGGGAAAAATGAATCAGCTTTGAGAAATACAGGCGTATGTTTGGTCAAGTTGGTTTGTTTAAAGCTGCACGGCTTTTCAAATTTCTCTAAATGGACAAAATTTAGCTTCTACTGAAATCCAAGCATTATAATGTCAGTTTATCTTTGAAATGTGTTGCAAAATTACAGCTCATTTTAATGAAGAGAACATATTTTCCTGAGGGGAAATACATCGTGAGTATTTTATTTTCCTTCTTACACTGTCTGCAGGCTTTAAGTATGTGGTCGCATCCGTGAGCTTTTGAAATGACCGGAAGTTACCTTTGAGCTCAGGTGATGCATGCACATCTAGCATGCATGTTTGATGTCTGTGAGATTTCTTGTAAATCACTTCAGAGGTGTTATCTGGTTAGAAAAACAGCGTCTTTAGATTTAGAAGTGTTTATTATTGCTAGCCTTTGCATAATATATGACAAACATGTTAGATTTATGCACAAATAAGCAGTTTTGGACCGTTTTCCTGCCATCTTGATTTTTTTTTTTCAAGTGAACAACCAGATGACAATCCGCCATGGTCTTTCTGTACTCTGATTGGCTGTCACCATGTGCTTCCCAGCACTTCCCTTGTTCAAGTCGGGGGAAGCCTCCATGTGATCTAAGACGCTGTTACCATAGACTGCATCGATCGCTACCGAACGTAGTTCAAGTCTGTCTGTTCTTTGGAAATTTTTCACTTCAGGGGGACAATTTATACATTTTTTCTAGATGTGAATTTTGATAATATTAGCAATGTCACATTACGAATCTCCTATTTAAAGGCTAATAAATGCAATTATAGTTGTGCTAAAAAAATTATTTTTATGACTTAAATCTTAATAGTCTGAATGGCTGTATACCTTTAATAATGAATTCGTATGAAATTATATACACTGACGACTTTGATGTCTTTTGCCACCCATTTCTTCTGTAATGCTGTGCAAACATTTGAGGCACCCTAGAACTTTATGTTTGATTTTTTTTTCCTCATTATTGGAGGGTCTGTTGGAGGTATCCACTCTACTGAATGCCCTTCTAGTTGTTGAATATATGGAACCATAACATAGACTTTCTGCATAATAATTTATCAGTCGGGAACTAACAAAGCAAAACGAGTGAAAACAGGATTCATCTCCTTTTCATGGGTTGTTTCTCAAAGAGCATCAAGACTCAGGTTAGCCAGCATCATGGCATCAGTTCACGCCCACCCTGCAACAGCTTTGCACACTTGCCATCAGGGTGGAGTAGCTGTGTTAATAAATTGCACCAAATTTCAGCAACAACCAAGACAAGATCAGCTTCAGCCCAATCCACATGGACCTATGTGTGACCTCTTACCCGCAGGGGCGTAGCACCAAATTCTGGGCTCTAGGTACTAGCCATAATGAAGACCCCCCCCCCCCCCCCCCCATTATGTTATTTTTTTATTAACGCAAATACCAAATTTCTAATGCGTAGTCAAACCAGGTCTAAATCATGTATACCTTAGATCACACCTGGAAGTCAGAACCCTTTTTAAAATTGGGGGAGCAATATTGAGTTGGGGGGGTCTGGGGGACCAAACTGTACCATTTTTCTAGAAAATGGTGCAATTTGGTGCATTACCGTCTGTTAAAATGCATAGAAATGCACCAAATAGCACCATTCCCATCTGTTAAAATGCACAGGAATGCAACAAATTGCACCATTATTCTAGAATAATGGTTGGCAATTTGGTCTCCAGACCCCCAACTCAATATAGCTAGCTTTCAAACTCACCTCTCTTTTCAAATAATTTGGTTAGCAGCTGCTTTCCCTCATTTAGTTTTCTTTCCCTGTCCTTTTTCTCTCTTCTTTTTTGAAATCCGGGACATTGATCTATTTAGGAAAGACATACTTTTTTTCAGGCCTAAACACTAGGCTGCAACTAACGATTATTTTTACTAATCAGTTCATCGGTCGATTATTTTTCGATTAATCGTTTGGGTTTTTTTTTTTACTTACATGTGAGTTTTGCCATTATTTCTTTAAGGAGTTATTATTAAAAGGCCTTTTGTCACACAACATTAACGTCTGACCTTGTAACCAAAGTTATGATGTTTATAGGTCTCATCAAAACATACCTGAGTAGTGTTTTGTTTTTATTTTGCACATACATACATCACCGACACACCACAAAGAGATTTCCTTCAGGTTTCACCCGATTATGAGCATTTTTAGATGCCTACAGAAACTATCTCAACCACACAACATATTACAGCAAGAGTACACAAAAGTATTTTAAAGGCCTGACTAAAGTGTAATATGTTATATTTAATAAGATATTTTCATGAAAAAAGACACAAATGTGCAGTTTACTGCATTTTATTTTTTTCTTGTGTAAAAAAACACAGCTTAGATGTGGTTTGACCGAAACAAATTGTCATTAAACTTAATAAAACAGGGATAAAGTGGAGGTTTAAGAGTCACTAGGTGTTCACAGGAAACAGTTATTTCTATATTTATTTATGTTCATTTTAGTTGGTTTAATCTTTTCTGTTTTGTTTTATCAGATTCTTTTTGTCCATTTCTCTAAAACTGTATTGTGTCATTATTAGTTGTTATTACTATTATTGTTGTTGTTTCTATTATTATTATTAGATATTAGATATATAAATAAAAATAAATGAATAAAATATTACAATCTGTAATATATTTGACTCTTTTACGACAACAAATGCTGAGCCATGAATTATTATACAGAAAACAAATGTGCTGACAGCTGCAACAGCTTAATGCTAACTTCAGCATTGAAAACGCCATAGACATGCTAACGCGTTAGCATCGGTCCCGTTTTTAAGTTATAAAATACATCTATCAACTGTTTCAGAAGACCATAACAGGTCAGATTAACATTAAAAGGTAAATGTTACTCACAGACATGTGCTCTTTGGGGTTTTAGTGGGGAAAAATTAAGATTAAGCAAAATAAAACAAAGCACCAGATCAAAGCACTGCATCGATCTGCGAATCACTGCTTCGATTGGTTCAAGGTTCAAAGCAAAGCCGCGCTGCAGAAACGGTTGATTTATATGGAAGAAACGAAACATTTGTGGTAAAACAAAGTTATTTAACAACTAATTGGTGACTAAATTAGTTGACAACTATTTTAATAATTGATTAAATCGATTAGTTGTTTCAGTACTACTAAACACCTCCTCTTTCTGTCAGATCGCGTTTGGGGTGTGTGTGTGTTTGTGTGTGTGTGTGTGTGGGGGGGGGGGTGTCGCCTGTGCGTTTTGACTAAACCATTGTACAACTGTGCAGGGGTGGAAGGACCCTCAGAGATCTTTCAATATTATTGCTAGAGCAGAATTATGTTTTGCAACATTTATACATTCATCCTAATTATATTCTTTTACAACATGAATTGTATGGATATTAATAACATGCAACACAAAAACGTATTTAATGCCAGTTTTTTGTGGGCCCCCTCCATGCTCTGGGCCCTGGGTACATAGTACCCCTTGCCCCCCCAGTCCGACGCCCCTGCTTACCCGTAACGTGGTGATGGTTGTGGGGTCTCTGATGCGTCCGTCCTCATCCTTCAGATTATAACCCTCTGGGCGCTTGTCTCTCTCACTGATCTTCCACAGCTTCACCGTCTTGTCTAAGATGGACGTGCCACAGAAACACACGCAGAAAAGATATAGTTAGAATGGGATTCACAACAGTGAATGTGAGATAAAAGATGGATGTGGTAAGGTGGTGGTGGTTGTGGGGGGGTGCAATCTGGCATGCAGTTGGGATGGAGCCAGCTCAGATGATGAATGGCAGCTCCTGTGTAGATTCCGCTGTCAACAACGTCTATCTACACTCTCTTGAAAAAAGAAGTCCGGGCTGCCCTCAGTTCTACATAACATCAACACCGGTTACATCCCGTTTTCATGCTCCGGTGAATCAGATGGAAGTAGTAAGCGTCTGGTTGTTAGTTATTTCTTTATTTTCCACTGTGAACACTGGTGTCGGAGCAGTGAGGCCAACGCTGCAGGACTCTCCACCATCTGGTCCAGCCACAGACAGCAAGTCTGTGACAGCCACACGTGAAGCCTTACGATCTGCGAGACGTCTCCCTGTTGATTGGTGCATGTCTGCCCGTGCCCATGTGTGTGCACGGTGCACGCTGGTGCATGCTTCGATGCGTGTGTTCCTCACTGCGGCAGCCATGCGTGAAGTTCTCAATCTAAATCTCTTCTGCTGGTGGCAACTTCCCAGTCAAGTGGAACGGCAGTAAATTCACACCAGCAGCCAAACAGACAGTCTCGTGTGATATTAATGACATGTTGCTGTGCAGGAAAAGTCTGTCCTCCTAAATCAGCTGTGGGGCTGCGCTTGCAAAGTAAGGAATGAATCACGCTCTTAGTTGGGACTGATATTAACTGTGAACATTACAGCAGCCACATTTATTAGATTGATGGTTTCTTTGATCATTTCCCACTTGTGTGAGATCACACTCGCCTCGTTGAACTGCTTCCACCTTTGCTTACCGTTGGTGGAGAGGAGGAAGTACGCAGCATTCTGCTGAGGAAGCCATTTGATCTTGTTGATCTTCTCCTCAATCTCCAGACTCTTCAGGTAGTCAAACTCTGGCTCGTGGCTCTGAAATGTGCTGTAAACATTGTACTCCCCTCGACGCTGGGGCTGACTCTTACTCTGTCAAAGAAGATGGAAATTATTGATAGAAGTGCATTAATTCACGAAGTAGGTATTGACCCTTTGAAAAATGGTTTACGAGACCAACAAGTCTCCCTCCCCATTGCTTTTCAAGTGGGCACCGAGTATTCCTTTAAATATATTTATAAATAAATGCAGTTTGATCAAAAAAATAAAATCTGGCATTCACTTGACTGTATATACAGGGATTAAAGCATAAAAGAAAACAAAACAAATAAACTTCTGACTGATTTTTTTTTCACAGCTGAATCATAAGCTGTTCACAATCTTTTTTTTTCTTTTCTTATTTTTTTTATAGAAACCCTTTGGTGATCACACTGGTGATTCACATATGGTCCTACACTGATCCACTGTGGGACCATATGTACACTGTCAGTGTTAATTTAACACTGGTGATTTTTGCAAAATTTACTGTGTAGCATTTAAGATAAAACAAGGTGGAGACAGTTAAGAAAACAGCACATTTTTCTCCTGCTGAACAAGATTATATTTCACTCACTAACCACTGCTGCTCTTTTCTAATGCAGCCATCAAATTAAAGAAAGGCTTTAACCTACACATTATTTAAATAATTTAAGGTAAACACATTTCAAGGAGACAGCTTTTCTAGACGTTTTACTTAATTCAACACCAATTAAAATCTCAGGCATTTAGCCAGTATCTGAACAAGGTTTTTCGTTTTTTGTTAAAGTGGACATTTATCAGTACGGGGTCTGGGGACTACTGAAGGCCCCTAAAAAATTTTGGGTTTTTGATGTCCAGTGATGCATTGTGGAGAGTTTTTTGATGACTATTATCGAACTCCGAGCCACCCCAGTTTAGTTGTACTGCTTAATGTGTGCTGCAATTGTATTAACTAACTAACCTAACTACCTACCTATTAACTACCTAACTAACCTGATTTTAAAGCTAGAACCTGAAACAGACCCAGTAATGCCCGGGCTTAGACATTACAACAAAAAAACGATAGTGGGTGAAAGTTTTTAAATTGTTCCTATTCTTTCGATATCAATTGTGATTCATCATCAGTTTTGAAGCCCCAAGTAGCTCTCTCCAAAACTGACAATATTTTGGAAGAACTCTTTCAGGGAGGTGGTGGCCTTGAGGTTAAAGCAGTGGACTTGACACCAGGATCACACCAGACAGGAAAAGCAATACTGTCCCTTGGGCAAGGTCCTTAATCCCCAAATCGCTCCCGGTGTGCAGCTGAGCACCTTGCATGGCGGCACGCTGACATCAGTGTGTGTGAATGTGAGGCATTTTTATAAAATTCTTTAATTATTTGTATTTGTATATGGAAATACAGGCTACTTTTGTACCATTTATTTTGCTTGCTACATACTCAGCAAACACACAATGTTTTCATCATGTTGCTACAAAGTTGCAGTTTGGTCCAGTCAGAAATAACACTGCATGTATGCTGTGACAACATGTTTTGGGACCACACAAATTTACATTGTCACAAGGTTGTTCTGCAATGTTTTTATATGTTTTATGCAACATTGTGGCACAGTCAGATTGTTAGAACAGACGACTGTTTCAAAGTTGAGGGGTTCTTTTGGTTGGATTAGAAGTGCAACATAATCAGCATTGCATTGTTGGAATTTCCTACCTCCTGCTCTCTCTGGAAGACAACCACTCTGCCTCCTTTATCTCCGGTGGCCAACAGCTCCCCCGATGAGTTGAACTCCACCGTAGAGATAATGTCAGCTGCAACATAGGAAAAAGAGAAGGGGGGGGGGGGGGGGGGGGGGGATGTTGATGTGACAAAAGCTGTCAAAGTACCTGTCAGATACAGTCAGGAGTGTCACATGGGGGCGGGGGGGGGGGGGGGGGGATGAGGTCCTGGCCTATGGTCACACCCACTCATGGTCCGTGTATTGTATGTAACATACCAACTTTATTCATAAAGCACTTTTAACACAATTACCGCTGACACAAAGTACTGTACATTAAAACATACATTTAAATAAATGAAAAATGTAAAACTAAATTTAAAACTAAGTCTCGGTGGGGCCAAAAGCCAAGGAGAAAAAATAGTTTTTTTTTAAATAACTTTAAAATTGTGCAGTGAAGGGGCCTCTCTAACATGCAATAGAGAAGGCCCTGTCCCCTCTGAGCTTCCTTCTGGATCTTGGTACTCCGGGAGCAGCTGGTCAGCTGACCTGAAAGACTGACATGATACGTAAGGATGAAGAAGCTCAGAGAGGTAAGGCAGGGCAACACTGTGAAGAGATTTAAAAACAAACAAAAGAATTTTAAAATGGACCCTAAAATATACAGACAGCCAATGAAGTGAGGCCAATACAGAAGTTATGTGTCGTCTCTTTCGAGTTCCTGTCAGGAGTCGTGCAGTGGCATTTTGAACCAGCTGCAGACGCTAAAGTAGTGACTGACTGACTCTCACATAAAGTGAATTACAATAATCCAAATGAGATGAAATAAAAGCATGGATCACTGTTTCAAAGTGCTGCCTAGACAGAAAAGATTCCACCGCTGCCAACCGCCTTGGATGATAAAACCCAGACTTAATTACAGCTTTTAATATGGCTGTCCAATTTAAAAATCACTGTCCACCTTAAAACCAAGATCAGAAATAACAGGTCTAAAATATACCTCCAGGGGTCCCAAGGCAACAGAGGAGGACTCACAGGGGCCACTGGGTCCAAACACCATCACCTCTGCTTTCTTTTCATTAAAATTTAAAAAGTTAAAGGCCAACCAAGCTTTAATATCATCTACGCATACCATGGAAATGACATCCTTCTGCCTCAAGGGCAGATAAAGTTGGCAATCATCTGCATAACAATGAAACGAGGTCCCATGCCGTCTAAAGATGGAACCCAAAGGCAGAAAATACAATGAAAAAAGCAGATCTAAGCACTAAGCCCTGTGGGACGCCATGACAATGTAGCTGCAGATAATTCAGAACCACAAATATGCACAGAAAAAGTTCTATCTGCCAAGTAAGACCTAAACCATTTAAATGCAGCACCACTGATGCCCACTAAGTGATGTAATAGAGATAATAAAATGTCATGGTCTACTGTATCGACAACAGCAGTTAAACAAAGCCAAAATAACGTGGTTACATGCAAGAAGGATGTCATTAAAAACCCTTATAAAAGCAGATTCTGTGGTATGAATGGTTTTAAAACCTGACTGAAAAACCTCCAGGATGCCATTCTCATCTAAAACTTTCAGTTGACAAAAAAAAAAAAAAAAAAATTGTACAGCCTGTACAGCTGTTTTGTATTGAAATGAGAAAGCAACACCAACCAACCAACAACAACAAAACCCAATCCGTTTCCTGGTAATTCCATACCTGGGTGGACATTTTTTTTCCTTAATTTTGTCTTTTTGCTTTTGTGAGCAGGTGTTCAGAAGTTTTCCCTGTGCAGTAAACATCAGAATGACTTCTGAAAAAAGTGCACCTTTAAAACCATGTAATCTAATTATCAATGATTAATGAGCCAAAAGGTTCATGAACGTTCAGTCAGTGGACTGACAGTTCTCAACACGCTTCATAAGAAGATGGTATTTTCATTTCTTGTTTACCACATATTTAAAAATTTCAGATGTTTTCCACATTTCTTCAATAAAGTTTTGAAATGCAAAGCGCTGACAGGGTTTCAGATTCACTCAGTCAATACTGATGAAATCAAGAGCACTGATGGCTTCATTCATTCCCTCACCCCCCAGATGATGTGTCCTCTCTGAGTGGATTAAAGTGTTGATGATGAATGAATTATTATTATTATTTTTTTTTAACCTTCAAGTGACCAACTGGGGTCATTTATCATTGATACAATCATTATTGTATAAGCCTCACGGGACATGTTCTGGCATGTCCAGGCACATCCACAATTTCTCGGATAATCACTCGATGGAAAAACCACCAACAGCTGTCTGAACGCCATCTCAAAGCCGGCCTGTGAGACCAAAACGGAGGTGTTCCTTTGTCTCGCTCCATCAGCAAATCGGTCGTGACGCGCGAAGCCTCTGCTCGGCTTTCCATGACAAAATCTCTTGTTAAAAGTGAAATCTGCCGGAAAATGGTTGATGTCCAGCTCTTGTGATAACCGGAGAAAGTGCACACGACGGTCCGGCTCCACAGAGCCATCCGTTTAGAAATGATCCCGTGGTTTGTGGCTCTCGATGGCGGCATGGAGCGCGGCGCGCCGAGCGTCCTTAAAGCCATCCTTAAAGCTGTCCTTAAAGCCGTCCTTAAAGCCGTCCTTAAAGCTGTCCTTAAAGCTGTCCTTAAAGCTGTAGTAACAGTCCTTATTCTCTGTGAAGCCCGTAAAATTTTCACCGAAAGCCAGATAAATTTTTCGAATGGTTTCCAGCTGCCAGTCTCTAACAGTTTCTGAAAAAATTCTGATGGAAAAAAAGCCCAAATCATTCCGCCATTTCCTGACAATGAAAATCCGCAGAGGGGGTGGACCACTCCTCACTCAAAGCCTGCTCACAGGCGAATGACGCAACCGACTGGCGTGGAAAAACACACGCATGCGCACGAGGGTTCAAGCTTGTCTGATGCAATCACACGTGATTCAAATCCATATGGTTTTTGAAAAAAATAATAAGGTCGGATACTTTTCTAATAGACCTTGTATATATATATATATATATATATATATACACATTACAGGCTTTGATTTTATAATGTAAAAGCAATAATTAATCATAACATTTAGAATAGAGCCATTAAAAATCATTTTAGTTGCTAAAATAGTTTGGTCCCTTGAGGGTTAATGACAGTGTCAACTGATCACAGTTGGATCACGATGTGGTGTTAGAGGGTACAGAAATGAAAAGGTGACATCTGTCTCTGAGTTTTTATTAACATTATAAATGTGTGCAGGTAAAAACACCATCAGAAGCGTGTCCAGCTCTGAAAGCTGTCTGTGATGCAGCTGTGATCGCTGCCACTGTGATAAAAAAATCTTACTGTAACTTATCTCATTGTCAGGTTATCTGTCAGCCACTGACATTTGTCCTCGTCACTCATTTTAAATTTCATCATCATCATCCACGATCCAGTGTTGATGATATTGCTGCCGTCCTACAGTCGTCAGCTTACTAGCTACAGTTCTAACATTGCATGTTGTTACTTGCTGCTGTATTTGCATTTTCAAACCTGCTAGCTTTGGAAACTGCATGTGCAACATCTCTGGAAGTATTAACAAATTTACCCAGCCATCCTCTCAGTGACTTATGAAATTCTGCTTTATTTTTCATTTTATTCCTCTTTTCAGCACCTGACAGATGTTTGTGAGAGTGGTCTCTCTCTCTCTCTCTCTCTCTCTCTCTCTCCTACCAGCCATCATCTCCCCTTCTCATTGTTTGGCATGGGCAGTGAGTTGGAACACACATTATGTAACAGCATAATATTGGGGGAAAAAATACTGTAATTTTAGATGGGTGGCCAGCTCTAGGAAGAGTCCTGGTGGATCCCAACTTCTTTCATTTACAGATGATGGAGGCCACCAGTGCTCACTGCGACCTTCAAAGCAGTAGAAACATTTCTGTACCCTTCCCCAGATTTGTACCTCGAGACAATCCTGTCTCAGAGGTCTACAGACAATTCCTTTGACTTCATGCTTGGTTTGCACTCTGACATGCACTGTCAACTGTGGGACCTTATATGTAGACATGTGTGTGCCTTTCCAAATCATGTCCAATCAACTGAATTTACTCCATGTGGACTCCAATTAAGTTGTAGAAACATCTCAAGGATGGTCAGTGGAAACAAGATGCACCTGTGCTCAACTTTAAGTTTCATGGCAAATCAAATCAAATCAAATCAATTTTATTTCTATAGCACCAAATCACAACAAACAGTTGCCCCAAGGCGCTTTATATTGTAAGGCAAAGCCATACAATAATTACGGAAAAACCCCAACGGTCAAAACGACCCCCTGTGAGCAAGCACTTGGCAACAGTGGGAAGGAAAAACTCCCTTTTAACAGGAAGAAACCTCCAGCAGAACCAGGCTCAGGGAGGGGCAGTCTTCTGCTGGGACTGGTTGGGGCTGAGGGAGAGAACCGGGAAAAAGACATGCTGTGGAGGGGAGCAGAGATCAATCACAAATGATTAAATGCAGAGTGGTGCATACAGAGCAAAAAGAGAAAGAAACACTCAATGTTATGGGAACCCCCCAGCAGTCTAAGTCTATAGCAGCATAACTAAGGGATGGTTCAGGGTCACCTGATCCAGCCCTAACTATAAGCTTTAGCAAAAAGGAAAGTTTTAAGCCTAATCTTAAAAGTAGAGAGGGTGTCTGTCTCCCTGATCAGAATTGGGAGCTGGTTCCACAGGAGAGGAGCCTGAAAGCTGAAGGCTCTGCCTCCCATTCTACTCTTACAAACCCTAGGAACTACAAGTAAGCCTGCAGTCTGAGAGCGAAGCGCTCTATTGGGGTGATATGGTACTATGAGGTCCCTAAGATAAGAAGGGACCTGACTATTCAAAACCTTATAAGTAAGAAGAAGAATTTTAAATTCTATTCTAGAATTAACAGGAAGCCAATGAAGAGAGGCCAATATGAGTGAGATATGCTCTCTCCTTCTAGTCCCCATCAGTACTCTAGCTGCAGCATTTTGAACTAACTGAAGGCTTTTCAGGGAACTTTTAGGACAACCTGATAATAATGAATTACAATAGTCCAGCCTAGAGGAAATAAATGCATGAATTAGTTTTTCAGCATCACTCTGAGACAAGACCTTTCTAATTTTAGAGATATTGCGTAAATGCAAAAAAGCAGTCTTACATATTTGTTTAATATGCGCTTTGAATGACATATCCTGATCAAAAATGACTCCAAGATTTCTCACAGTATTACTAGAGGTCAGGGTAATGCCATCCAGAGTAAGGATCTGGTTAGACACCATGTTTCTAAGATTTGTGGGGCCAAGTACAATAACTTCAGTTTTATCTGAGTTTAAAAGCAGGAAATTAGAGGTCATCCATGTCCTTATGTCTGTAAGACAATCCTGCAGTTTAGCTAATTGGTGTGTGTCCTCTGGCTTCATGGATAGGTAAAGCTGGGTATCATCTGTGTAACAATGAAAATTTAAGCAATGCCGTCTAATAATACTGCCTAAGGGAAGCATGTATAAAGTGAATAAAATTGGTCCTAGCACAGAACCTTGTGGAACTCCATAATTAACCTTAGTCTGTGAAGAAGATTCCCCATTTACATGAACAAATTGTAATCTATTAGATAAATATGATTCAAACCACCGCAGCGCAGTGCCAGGCAAAGGCTGTGGATACTTATGTACATGTGATTTCTTAGTTTTATTTTTATTTTTAATAAATTCGCAAAAATCTCAGTTTTTTTCAGGTTGTCATTATGGGGTATTGTGTGTAGAATTTTGAAAAAAAAATTTTTTTTATCCATTTTGGAATAAGGCTGTAACATAAAAAACATGGAACATGTGAAGCGCTGTGGATATGTTCTGGATGCACTGCATATATAAAAACTACAGGCCTACCAAAAGGCCCCCTGGAGGACAAGGCCCTGTGCTGTTGCATAGTTAGCAAAGCCCTTGTGATGGCTCTGGATATGATGTGAAAGCCTGCAGTGATGTCTGGTACAATCCCTGCAGCACAGTCTTGGAAATACTGCGACAAATTCACAGAGGACTCTTCAGCACTGATATTTTAGTTTTGTGAAATACCTGCTAGCATGCTGTCGATGCATTCACTCTTTTATCTGAGTGAAGTGAGCCAATCTGTGCCATTTAATTGCAGCATGGTGCAGCCGGCATGCTGCTAATGCCAATCATCTCACACCTCCCGGATCCGATACCCCCTGCTGATCCCCCTCTCCTGCTCCCTCACTTCAAAAGGTCTTATAGCTTAAACTCTGTAGATTTGGCCCTGAAATTTTAAACAAAATGTGCAGTGCATGAAAAAGTGGCCACAATATTACAGCACGACAAATTAGGCTATAGCAGTTTGACCAAAAGGTGAGAAACAGAGACGTACCCTTAAGACAGATTTCCCTCTGCTCATGCATGTGCATAGTTTTAGGAGAAGCTGACGGTGACTGTAATTATTACACAGCCTTAGGGTAAAGAGCAACTGCATGATATTTGTCACCCAGAACAGAGGCTAGCCCTGTGCTTAAATGTGACAGACATATTAGAAAATCTGAGAGCTACTTTTTTTTGTATCCCCCTCAAAGCCCTCTGTGGACCTGCAACCGGCAGAGAGCTGAACAGAAGAAGCAAATGTTGCTATGGAGACCGTTTCCATCTCTAGCAGCAGTCAGAGCAGTGTGTGTGCGTCTGAGCAAGCGTGCGTGCGTGTGTGTGCCAATAGCTCTCAGAGTTAGTTGCTGATGCGAGCTGTAATTCAGCAGACAATGTGAGACAGAGAATGCTGCAACAGAGTGAAAACCTACTGCATCTTGGGGCGTGCTTGCACTTCAGTGCACCACACAACTTCAGACAATAGAATCCCTGCAGACGGGCTCGTCTTGGTACAAAGCTGCCGCGCCCGGTGGAACAGAGAGTGAGTGAAAGCCGTGCCCTGGTTTGATTTGTGTCAGCAAAGGTGTGGAAGAGAAAGCTGGCGATGAGATGTCTAACTGAGCAGAAGGGGTCTTATGGCCATGTGTTGATAATTAGAGTGGTGGTTGTGGTGGTGGGGGGTTTCCCTAATCACATGTGAATGTAGAAGCTAATAACGTTTCACAGACAAGACCAAGTCTGACCTAATTAAAGCCTGGGAGTACCCCACTGACACGCCATATTGTTATCACACATGTCGCGAAATGACAGTTATCTCTCTCTGTCTCCACCTCATGTGCACGTGCACTCCCCACAGCATGATGGTGGTTTTTCCAACATCATCTGGCCAAAGCCACTGGTGTAAAACCAGTGGTATCACCTAAACGTCACCATTTTGGAATTCAGGGTTGGCTTCTGGGAGAAGAAGGGGCGGTGGGAGAGCATGATTCATTACTGGTGGGATGATACAATTTCAAATATACATACCTGCCAAATACATACAAGTTGTTAATTCATACATACAATACACAACATGATTACCATCTTGGTTTGCAATAAAGGTTTGCTCCGGTTGCCATGATAAGCAAATCATAAATCCCATTGTTCAATTCATTTTCATTCAAAGGCCACATGGTGGTTTCATGTTCAGCATATGGCTGCACCAATCAGCACAGACAAAAGGAGGGTATTTCATGTCACAGATTTGCATCAGAGGAAAACAAGCAAAATAATTAGCAATGATGTAGCAGAAGAACTTCAACAAGTGGGAAATTTAGCAAAGATTTCCGTAATGGTCAGTTGTTCTTAACACATTCTTGGCTGGATCTCACAGTGTGTGTGTGTGTGTGTGTGTACTGAAAAAAAGACCCAATGGATGAATTTTATTCAATTTAGGGCAGAATTTCCATCCAATAAATATGTGCAGCTCCAACCAACTTAAAACAAAGAACTTCTATGCAATTTAATTGAATCGAGCTGGGCTATATATATATATATATATATATATATATATATATATATATATATATATATATATATATATATATATATTATTGGTTGAAATAAAAGGATCAATAAATGGAATAGTTTTGGCTGTGTTGAATGCTTTGTCTCCATAGTAAAGGTCAAACAAGGTCCACATCCATTGACTTCTATGACATGTGACATATGTTACCCTGTAACATGATGACTAAGAATGACAGATGGTGCAAACTATTCCTTTTTAGAACCCTGTTAATCCAAACAATAATTTGCATAATTTATTTTACTGAAATTGAAGCAACTGTAATAGTTTACTCCTGTACAAACTGAAATTGACCTTTATCACCATTTTTGCTGTTTTGACCCCATAACTCCAGAACATTCCGTCATAGATAGTCCAAACTATACCTTTTTAGAATAGTTATGATCAGACAAGTAATGTGATATAGTTTTCAACATGACTGGAGCAGTTTTAAAGTTTGACCTCTGTGTAATTCTTCATTGACCCTTACCTGGCTACAGCTACCATCCTGGGATGGCTGTCATACTTTTTTGTGTAGGCCATGATACACTGAGGCTGGATTCTAAGTGTCGGTTTTTTTCCCCCTTAAGTGGTACCGAAAACCTGCTTGGCCCATGGACTATCAGTGGTAAAGTTGCTGACTGGTAATCATAGGTTTTGGAAGGCACGGGTATGTGTTTTTCTTGTTTGTTTTTTTTTTTTTTTTTTATTCCACATAAGCGACACGATGTGGTCCCACAGGTAATGGCTGGTTTAATTTTTTATTTATTCCACATAAGCGGCACGATGTGGTCCCACAGGTACCGGCTGATTTAATTTTTTATTTATTCCACATAAGTGCCGCGATGTGGTCCCGCAGGTACTGGCTGTTTTTTAAAAAAATATTTATTCCACATAAGCGGTGTGATGTGGTGCACCTCGCACTGTTCCTGCTCGAAAGACACCGTCGTGTGCACAAGCTCTCACACTGGCATTGTGCATGCCTACCCATCGGTGCGATGTTTTGTGGTGCACAAATTTGAACTGTTTCACGCTGTTTCGCCGTATTTGTACAAACATTGTCCAAACTTCGCAAAATGTATGAAGGGGCCTTCAGACAGAAAAAATACATCAATACTTAGTAGATCCTCCTTTTGCAGAAATAACAGCCTCTAAACACTTCCTATAGCTTCCAATCAGAGTCTGGATTCTGGCTGAAAGTATTTTGGACCACTCTTCTTTATATTCATGATTTTTCTTGGTCTGCCACTTCAGGCCTTAACTAGTACTGTGCCTGCGGTCTTCCATTTCCTCACTATGTTCCTCACAGTGGAAACTGACAGCTGAAATCTCGGAGATAGCTTTTTGTATCCTTCCCCTAAACCATGATGTTGAACAATCTTTGTTTTCGGGTCATTTGAGAGTTGTTTAGAGGCTCCCATCTTGCCACTCATTAGAAGAGATGCAACAAGGGGAAACATTTGCAAATGGCCACCTTAAATACCCTTTCTCATGACTGGATTCACCTGTGTAAGGTCAAGGGTCAGTGAGCTTACCAAACCAATTTTGTGTTCTAATATTTAGTGTTAAATGTATTCAAATCAAAAAAATGACAACGGTGCCCAAATTTATGCATCTGCAATTTTCACTTCTCAAATATCAGTGTGTTTGTCTGCTATATGATATATTTAACTGAAATTTCTGATCCAGACAACCAATGATTTATAAAGGAAAATCATGGAAATTATCAGGGGTGCCAAAACTTTTGCATACGGCTAGAAGCGAAAGCTGTGAAGCACTGTGATCTGGCAGGGAACAGGTGGATGACGTCTCATTTAATATATGCATATATCTATATATATCTATATATATATATATCTATATCTATATATAGATCTATATATATATAGATCCATATATATATATACTAAGTATACTAAAAAAAAAACCCCTAATTCAACACAAGGAAGGTAATGATAATATCAAAAATATCATGACGCTTGTTTATACAAAGTTAATTTGGACAATCTTAATTAATTTGTGTGTTACCAACTGAAGCAGTTTAATTAGGTTTTAGTATAATACTCTTAAAAAATGAGTCATTGGATAATTCAGTTTTGTGCAGGACTTCAATAAAATGCATAGTCACAACTCCATTTAATTAAAATATATTGCACGGATTTTCCTTTTTGAGTTAGGACTACATATATTTATTGGATGGAAATCCTGCCCAAAATGGAACTTCATCCAGTCATTTTTTCAGTGGATAACATATTGATTTAACAGTGATAATTCAATAAAAACAATAGCCTATATATATATATATATATATATATATATATATATATAGACTTGGAGTTATGTCCGGAAGGCCATCCAATATAAAAGTTGTGCCAAATCTCAATGCAGATGTGTACTACATCTGCTGTGGTGAGCAGCTGAAAGCAAATAAATTTACATATATATATTCCAGGTTTGGATAAGAGCTCTCTGGGTACATTTTAGCTCATTCCAAATTACGACATGTGGTGATAACCACTCTTACTGGATGGTTTGTGGAGTTTGTGGAAGAAAATGCAGTGTATAAAATTATCTTGACAGACTACGGGATCTTGTGCTCCAAGTAGCAAACATTTAGCCACATATTGCTCCCGAGCCTCTTCATCAGCATCACCACTGAAGGTCTTGTGACCATGTGGGGTCTGTAGCAACTTTTGTTTAAAAATCATTACAGTTACTCTTCCGACAGGATACAAATTAAAAACAGAGAACCTTTCAGGCAGAACAATACCACCTGCCAATTTCCTAAGTGCTGTTTCCTGGACGGAGTTATTTTACAAGAAAATGTTCCTCTTGGAATACATCTGACGTTCAAGTCAAGCTACTGCCCTAACAAGCACCGGCCACCATCACCCACACACCCCAAGCTGCTGCTGCAATCACTGTTCTATTTGTCCTCTCTTATTCTCCCCCGTTGTCTCCCTCTTCCCCACCCACTCTCTTCTTCCCTCCTCCCCATCACCATCTTCACATTAATTTGCTGATCACAAACAGTAACTGATGGATGCCGTTTAATGAGTTTACATGGGCATACACCTTTTAATAATCTCACTATGTTTAGCAGGAGTCACTGAGGCTGAAACTCAGAAGCGGCTGAAGGAACGAGTCCCTAAATGAGTTCACGCAAATATATTCAAAGCACACTGACAATCAATTTAACCTCAGCCCTCGACGGAAACACGTCTCAAAGGCAACATTTCATTCAACAGCAGCTGGAGTTCATTTTCATTATCAGCTGATGTGTTTATCAGCTTAGTCAAAGTTCATCTGCTTAGTTCAGAAAATGTCATAAAAAAACAAAGTTGCATCACAATATATTAGAATCCACTGAAATGTTTTGATGAACAAAGCTGTTTAAAATTAAATGTATTCAGTTGTATGATGGAAACCGGTGAAATCTCATCTGTAAACCAGTTAACCACTGTTTACAGCTGTTTTATAAGAGGGTTTATTTATTTCTTTCTTTTTTAAAGCTAAAGTCTGGTATAAAACAGATGGTTTGTCCTATGTAGACCCAACATACGCTGAAACAGGGTCAGTCACTCCCTGCAACCCACAGTGACATAACTAAGAGAAGATGGATGGCTGGATGAATCAATGGATAAATAAATGAATGAATGCAATGCAATGATAAAGGGATGGATGAGTGAATTGATGGATAGGTGGATAGATGCATAAATGGACTGATTAATGGATGGATGAATGGAAGGATAAATGGATGAATAATTAAAGCATTGTGTGCACACTTTAAAGCAGCCATTGTGAAATTCTATGAATTAATCAGATTCAAAACCAATGTTGGTGTAAAGATCATTAAAACTATGCTTAGAAGTTTCTAAAACTAATGCCAGGAACTGGAGAAGTCACTTGGATGAGTGGAGAAATTTCTTGAAGGCAAAACAAGATGTTATTTGCATTCAATTAAACGTCTCTTTGTCTTAATTTTTCATCAGTGTTGGAGAATAGGGGAATCCATTTTTACTTAACCCTCTGGGGTCCGAGGGTATTTTTTTGGACAGTTCACTCGCCTGGCATAAATGTTTTATTATTGCTGTTAACAGCTCTCCCTGCACCCCACAATCAAGTTTTATTTCTCATTTTTTCAGGACAACCTGTACTTTCAGAATATATATGCTATAGTTGTGTTTTCTAAGCGTAATAAAGGTTTACAATCAGAAATAAGAAAGGAAAAAGTAAAGCGAAAAAACAATTTTCCACACATTTATTCAAAACACACAGCAAACTATAATAAACAACTGTTTTGACACATTATAAAGGCAATTTGGGCTCTTGTGTGAAAGACTGTACAACAAAAAGGTTCAAACAATAAACACAAATGCACATTTGAACAATATATACAAAATGGTCTATGCATTTGTTTGTCTTCATCTCAAAGCAATTTCTGTCTGCTATTACAGAAAGGTCACATCACAAGCTTCTACTTCTACTGTGTTTTGGAGTGTTCTCTCCTGCTCTGAAAGCAGCTTTCACACTTTGGCCCACTTACACTCTGAGGAGCGGCCCCTCCCCCCTCGCTCCATTGATATGGTAAACAGTGCTTTATGCCGGAGTGAGAGAGCTTGCCACAAGCTTATTCAATAACATTCACAGGTAATGAGGAGTGGAGCATCTCTTAAACTCACACACTCTGTGTTTGAGCACGTGAGATTGTCATCAGAGGCTCTCTGTCTGCTCACTTTCACTGATCGCTGTGCGTAATGGGGCAGGGTGCATTGGAGCCAGCAGCCAGATGGCTATTCAAACGGGCCAACTAATAACACATCACTCCTAAAAACGATCTTTGGTTCATCACGTGAGGTAAATCTGCCCTACGATTGGATTTTGGAAAACCATGTGATGGTGAACCAATTCCGACTGGACACTCACACTGCGCACGTCATCACACAGCTTCTATGAGGAGTACAAAGATGGCCGATGGCTGGCTAGAAAGTCCGCGGAGTTAACCTTTCAGCAAAAAAAAAAAGTGTCTATCTCATATCATTAAAAAGTTATTTAAAATTCAGTAAAGCTTGGTCTCAGTATACGACGGCGTCGGCCACAGAGGATTAAATGTACCTGTCAGAGCTCATGTTCTCACGTTCTACTCTTCAGGCAGCAAACTCAGATGAGAGGTTTTGTGGTGACTAGAATGTACGTCTGGGAATGATAACGAAACACTCCATCACTTCAAATTAGTGAAAGCATTGCAACATACTGTATGTGTTTCAGAACACTGTTCCAGAGTCTGGATCAAAAAGAAGACATGCTCAACACTTCCATCTGCTGGGCGTTTCACAAATGTGCATCTGTAGCGGCTGCACTCTGCATTGTGTTGTTATGACTCCTCACATTCGCTCCCCTCGGGACGCGAACTTGCGATCCCGATCCTCGACATTTAAGTCGGACTCTCTAACCAGAAGGCTAAAACCCAGGGCTCTGGCCTTGTGACCAGAGAATCCTTTTGAGCTTTTGAGCTGTTGGGAGTGAGGTTTACTAACTACATATGCACAGCGACACCTACTGGCCTCCGTTACACATCCATATTAAATTCCTAATTTCATTCATTTTCTATACCTGCTTACTCCAATTAAGGGTCATGTTGGGTCTGGAGCCTATCCCACTGGTCATAGGGTGTGAGGTGAGGTACACCCTGGACAGGGTGACACCATGCTGCCCCTATATGAAGTTATGAATTTCATATTAAAATGGTGGGTGGCACGGTGGCATAGTCGTTAGCACTGTTGACTGTCCTTGGTTCGCTTCCCACCTGGGCCTTTCTGTGTGGAGTTTGCATGTTCTCCCCATGTTCATGGGGGTTCCCTCTGGGTTTCCTCCCACCTCCAAAAAGATGCAGATTAGGTGAATTTGCGCCTTTAAAATTGACCATAGGTAAGTGCGTTTGTCCATCTATATGTGGTCCTGCAGGTGAATCTCACTTTTTTTTTTCATGCCCCCGACATGAAAAGCACCCGATTTTCAGGACACGGTTTTTGTATTTTGCTATTTATAATCTTCCCCTTCTCCTAACTCTAACCACAACCATAGTGTTAGTGTCTATCTACCCACCCCTAACCCTAATCATAACCCTCCCCAGACCCCCTGTCAACACCACATTTCGTGCCCCTGTCATGAAAATAATTTGTTCCCCGTCACGAAAAGCGTTTCATTTTCCCTCGGAACAAACCCATAGATTAAAATACTTTTCATAACCCAGTCTGAACTGCTGTGAGACTGGGTTGGGCTCTGTGACAGACTGGTGTCCTGTCCAGAGTGTACGCTGCTTCTTGCCCTACGACTGCTGGAATAGGCTCCAGCCCCCCCTGTGACCCTTAATTGGAGTAAGTGGGTACAGAAGATGAATGAACAAATGTTTTAAAAATGTGCACTAGCGCATATGTTGCTTGTTTTTAGTTCATGTGAAATATTTCAGGAGGGGTTTAAACCTGAAATCTAGTGCTTGGATAATGGATGCATCTGTGGAAATTTCATCATAAGGAACAAACTGATTCGATTACAGCGGTTATTTATTTATTTATTTTTTGGAAAGATTTCTGCTTGCAGCAGATGAGATTTTTCTGAGCAGATAAAATTAAATGAAAGTAGCAGCAGGTCTGGGGATGCTGCTGCTGCTGCGATGTGTACTTACTGTCTGCCTCACACACACACACATGAGCACACATGCAGCTTCATAAGCAGACCCTAACCAGATGAAGCCCATAAATCCTGTGGCCAGCCAGGTCTGACGCAGACAGGTCAGCGCTTCTCGATGCAGATAACACACACATCCATCAACAGCAATAACACAGACGGGTCACTGTGATGCGTCTGTCTGCGTATGTATACGACTGAAATAAAACAGCCGTGGCACTGCACATATCCGCTTCTGTTTGCCGATCTGAAAGAAAAAAAAAAAAAATCAATAACGCCTTCAGCGTTCAACACAGAATTGGGAGTCAAACCATTTGGATGGAAACATAGATATGCATTGATTCTGGAATGAAAGCCCTGCGTGAGAAGGCAGAGAGGGCAAAGAGGAGATTGAATGTATTTATAGACATCCGAGTGCGCACCATCCATCACACGTAACGGAAAGAGAAATCAAACTGATGGAGGAGGTCTGGCCCAGTCTGTCTGAGCTGAAGGTGTAGCAGAGGCAGGAGGGAGGTGCAGGAGGCAGGAGCGGGCCCCGGCAAAACCTGTAGTAGACAACATAATCCTGCAAACTCGGGCTTGATCCGGTACCACCATGGGGGATTGTATAAGACCCAAAACCGTGCATGGAAAACTGGTTGTGTAAGCGTGCAATAGTTACAGGTAGAGGGGAAGAGATGGAAGCAACGTGGTGCAAATGTTGTGTTAGTGTTACACTTGGACCGAGAGGATTACAGCACATGAGCTGATCTGCCTGCGTCAGCCTGTGGATTATTCAGGTTGGCTCTCGCACGTTCTCTCACTCGCTGCACTCACAGGTTTCATCATACTCAACAGGGAATCAAAGTCTGCTTCGTTTTTGTCAGTAATATGAATGAAAAATTTAACAAATCCTCATACTTACGGCAAACCTGCGCAGCCGTATGATTAAAGGGTTATTAGGTTTTAATGGTTTCACACAAAGCAGCAGATCATCGTGCAGCTCTTTTCATCTACAGAGCGCGACTCTGTGTAAGATCCGGCATGAACAAGCTAATTAACCTGGTTTCTCCGGCATCAGCCCCCAGAGATCCAAACAGGGAGGGTGCCTGTGTTTTGTCTGCTCGTGTATGGGTGTGTGCGTGTGTGTGAGTATTTCGCAGTTGCATGTGTGCGCATGCTATTGTGTGTGCACACACTCTAGAGAGGTGAGGGTGAAATGGGAAAGACATGTTACTGCTTCTCTTTTCACACTTTGTTAACACATTATTACAATGTACATCTGATGACAGTTTAGGCCTACTCCTGGTTGTTTTTTTCTGATGGCTCATGTTTTTAACAAAAAAGTATTTCTTGTTTTTTTTAAAGATATGTTTATTTTTTTTAGAGATTAAGAGGATATCTTAAAAATGTGGCTTTCATGATTTCTCTCATTAGTAAAAACATTTATACTGTCCCCCAATAGGGGACATGGGATCATACTGAATGCCTGAACATGAACAACACATGGCCATCACTGATAATTAATAATGTATCAATATCTCATGATTGTGTAAAACCAGATATGTTAAACTCTAACCAGTTCATCTTCATATTGATATTCACCAGCATGCATAACTGGAAGTTTTTACATCTGGTTGTTTGTGAGTTATTGTGTTCTAAATTTCATATTCTGGGAGTTTACACCCTGCATAGTGCAGTGGGAATCCCATAAAGTGGGTTTCACTTCAGACTAGTGGAAATGGTCACGAGGAAGCCCTAGAGCCACTGTGATTTTAATCAATAATTTTTGTAATGTTTTTGTGATCATTTCCATATAATTAGTATTTTGGAAAAGTCCCCCCCCCCAAATCTGCACATCAACTTGGTGAGAGACAAATAATAATAATTCTGTCATGAACATCATTGTGATACCGTCACACATTTCATGACGGTATCACAAGCTTATTTTGTAATGGTATCACAAAATTTGGGGTGATGCAGGCGGGTGGGGGGGAGCAGTTAAAGTTATGGTTAGGGTTTGGGTTAGAGTCAGGACTAGGGGTAAGGTTATATATAGTGAACTAAACTTGACTGCATCACAAAAATGTGACGCATTTCTTGACGGGATCACGAAGAAAACTAAAAGCGTGAGACTGGGCAACAAATAGACTACTGTTGGGTCTTTGCAGAGTTACATGCTTTCTTAATGAAAACCTAGTTTATTGGGAATGAGATAAAACTGTCACTAAACAAACAAAAATCCTAACCATGTTTTTTTTAAATTATTATTTATACCTAAAAATACAATTGTGCATCCCCCTCTTTATAGTATCAACTCCAACATGTAATGGAGCCAATTCAGGGTTATTTCTCAATATACGCTGCTAACAAATCCTTATAGAGTAAAGCAAAAAAAATCCCAAAGTGAAGGTCTTGTAGGTGGGTCACAAGAGGTCATTAAAAATTAATTTAAAAAGCATTTGATTTCCAATTTTGTAACAAACTTTTAAAACTCTCTATAATAATAATAATGATATTCATTGTTATCATTATCATTATTACTGATTTATTTAAATTACCAACATTTTATTTATTTATATAGCACCAAATCACATTAGTTGCCCCAAGGCACTTCACAAGGATAACAACAACAACAACAACAATAATAAAAATAAAAATATATTCCTGTTTGAGAATGGCTGTGGAAAAATATAATCAGTCAAAATTTTATAATTTTTGTTGATAAAGGACTTAACTCAGTGAATCAATTGTTAAAGTAGTTGACTATTTTTTCAGTTGATCAGCTTATTGGTTAATTAACTGTTTCAGGCTGTCTGTTTCAGACAAAACAGATCAGCACCAAGGCGAGAAAAGCAGCAGACTGATCTGTAGATGTATCGTCTAGATTCCCATTTAGTATTCTTTTAGAAACTCACTATGTAGAAGGGGGATGGGTGCAGAGGCACATAAAATTATAACCCCTCCCAAAAAAGTGCTGTGTCTGTCTCTCTTTCTCTCTCTGAATTGCTTTGGTGTGAACCCTTTCATCTTTTTGTCTTTTTGGGTTTTTTTTAAGGCTGATGTGAATCATAGATGAGATTTCTGCTGCAGAGACCAAAACACTCCTTCTGCCTCTGTGCCAACGGCGACCTTATCACCAGAACACGAAGGATCCAGAGTGACACTAGTTTCTAGACACAACACAGGAATTAGCCATCAAAAACTCACATCATCTGTGTTCCCTTAAAGGTCAAACACTGCTTAGCCTTCAGGCTAGTGGTGCAGTAAATCGATCAGAGTGGTACTGCAGAAACTGACCAGGAAACCATATTCCTGTCTGTTATGTCTACAATCATACTACAGTAGAAACATCATGGGTATCTTTAATAAAATCTCATTAAATTTTCATAGAGCTGCAGACGTAATAAGAAACTAATCAGGAGATGAAAGCAGCTGCCGAATAAGAAGCCCAACGTGCCCCAACTTCACAGCTTGCCATTAAACAACCCCTATACATGCATGTGCACATTATCTTTATTTTATGTACTATTGCACAACTCTGCATTTTGAGTGTTTCCTAGTGAATAATGAATGGAACCGGGGGGTACGGTACAACTAAGTCTTTTTATGTCGGGGTCCAAAAGTATGGCCTCAGGCTGTTTGCCTTGGCAAAGGCGACCAGACTCTGCTCTCATCAACAGCAGCAGCAGTAATAAAAGCTGTAAGGACTCTGTTATTGGACTGCATCAGTGTTAACAGGAGCTAAAGGAGTCCAAGTACACACAACAGTGTACTACACACTGTAGATATGGGAGACAAACCCTCATGACTTGATCCTCAGGATTTCTGAAGAGCTCGTGTGAAGCTCATATGATGTCTCCAAACTCCTGGGTGACCTACAGATGGGCAAAGAGGTGAAGCCTGGGCAAGACTGTGCATGACCTGGGCGGGATAAATGAATCCTGAATGAACACACACTTCAACCACTCCATCGCAGAGTTGCCAGACAAGCTTCAATTTCAATTTCAATTTATTTTCCTTTATATAGCGCCAAATCACAACAGAGTTGCCTCAAGGCGCTTCACACAGGTAAGGTCTTACCTTACCAACCCCCAGAGCAACAGTGGTAAGGAAAAACTCCCTCTGAGGAAGAAACCTCAAGCAGACCAGACTCAAAGGGGTGACCCTCTGCTTGGGCCATGCTACAAACATAAATTACAGAAACAATTCACAGGCAAATATACAAGAATTGCTGTTGGTGCACAGGGCAGGAGGGTCGCCAAGACAAATACAACTCCCATCTCTGGATGGAGATGCACCTTAAACAGAGAAAAAAACAGAATCAGGCATCAGAAAGACAAAAAATACTGTATAATTTGCCAGCATTAATCAACAAGAAAAACAGAAGAAATACTAAAGTGATCGCCGGCCGCTAGCCCTAAGCTAAAGCTAACATGCTAATCTCAGTTGCATTATTGATTAACGCACTTTTTTGCAGTACTGGGTGGTGTTTTTCAAAATGGTTGTGGTGTGAGTGTGGGAATTAAATGTACTAGTGTGTTGCCCATGGGGATCCAGGGGCTCTAGATGGGGTAGTGTTTATAAAATAGGTAGCTGACATTGTTCAAGGGTGGTAATAAATTGTGGAAAGTTACTATAATGAATTGGAATGGTGTGTGATTCCAGAATGTTTTTCGTACCTTAGACTGCCAGTTTTTAGAAGAAGAACTAAACCCTTTTATTTTCTGTTAATTACGTATTTTTTAATGATAGTTTATTGTCTTAATGTATCTATAAATTGTTTAGGTTCTTGTTATCATATACACACTATTATTATTATTATTATTTTACCTCTTTACCTTATTTTGAAATTTGATTTTTACTTGGACCACAATGGAAATAAGTGTTTTTATTTTCTTGTCTCATCCATGTATTTTTTTTAACATATTTACAATTATGTTAGGAACTTACATTGAATTTACTAAATAAAATGTAATGGTTGGAATGGCATGTCATTCCAGAATGTTTTTAGAGCCTTAGATCTTAGACCTCAACAGTTTTTAGAAGAAGAACTTGCATGAAGTCAAACTGTTGTAATATGTGGATACTTGGTGAATAAAGGCTATTCAGATTGTGATTCTGAACATCAGGCATGCACTCACTCATGCTTTTAACATATAGATGAGTTACTGCTCCCTGCTAGATTGGCATGTGAGTCCAGAATGTAAATATCAATGTCCATTGTCCAGTGTTGTTAGCTAATATATGTAGCTTCTCTAAAAACAGTAGTACTATCAACAGATGGTTTTGGTGCGTTCATCCTTGACCCAAAATACATAAACATACCAAACATACCAGGCAAATGTCAGCTCTACCCGGTTTTGCCATGATCGAAGCTATACACACGCACTCACACATGCATGTATGCAAACAAACAGAGGCCACTTGACTATTATAATATAGATAACCACCATACTGACTCAGTAACTGTGGAGTAACAGTGGAGAGAACATTGCCAAGCTATTGAAATCTGTTAATTAATGCTAACAGTGCTAACACACAAATAATAGTAAAATTTTACTCAGTGGAAACACTGAAGCAGACATCTTAGATAGCCCGTGAGTACAATTAGTACAATCCTCAGAAAGGACAAATGCAGTTGAGTCGGCAGCTAGCAGCCTGGTGCTACTGACACATACAAGTTGTCATTCACATTGAACATGGCCCTAATCATTCATAACTTTGTGGATTAAAATAATAGTTAAAATAGTTAAAACTAAAGCATTGTATAAAAATTTAACCCCATACAGTTGTCAGGGAAAGGGCAGTGTGGAGGCCAAGTGGTTAGTGTACTTTGTTCCAGAGCAGAAGGTTCCCGCTTCAAGACAGCCCCTTCCCATCCTCTATGTAATGTTGAGTTGCATAAGGAAGGGCACTCAGTGTAAAACATGTGCCAAATCATCATGCAGATCCACATCAGATCTGCTGTGGTGACTCCAAGTGAAAAAGGGAGAATATGAAAGGATTTACTTTTACAGTCACAATGAACAGAGAAACTATGTTTTGCATCCGGCTGGATTTTAACATGGGTTTCTATGTGGAGTGACTTGCTTTTGAAGCCTGGGTCAAATGGCCATTCAGGAAACAGCAGGATTTGGCAATTCTGTGTTAGTTTCATTTCCCAGGAGTGGAGGTTGGTGCTTGGGGTGTACAAGATAAACACACAAGCAACAAAGGGCACAGTGCATGAGACGGGAGAAGGTGGAAGGAATTACATGTCCAACCAACAGATCTTTAACTCATTGTTCCGGAGGCTAAATTGTAAAAGACCAGAAATCAATACCATAGCAGACATTAGTTTTGGGCCTTGCCTCACAGCAGGGAAACCATTTACATTTTTCACCCGAGTGTTCAGCTATTTTCCAATTTCATCCATTACTGAAACATTCAATGTGGGGATTATGAAAATGAAATGGGGCCAATGTTGTAGCAGCACAACAGTTCATTAGCTCAAGATAACTGCAGAACCATCCATCCAGTCACCATTAGCTACTCGTCATCTGCAGGCGACTGGTGAATGCAAGTCAATTTTGTTGCCCCGAGACAACAATATCACTGAAAATGTTGCACTAATCTTCATTACAGGTTAATATTTTTGTCATATGACCTCACTGGTTGTGCATATTTTTGCAAATTGATACAGATGTGGCAGGCATAGAAAAACAGTTCTTTGTTTGTCTCTCTTCTATTACTTGCTTTACTGGTGGGGAAGGCTTGAGAAGTGTAAGACTACTGCTGGCAATGTGAGCACGCTGTCTGTCAGTTTGTTGTTTAAGATGGTGTTTCAGTGGATGAGGATGGTGGAGGGCACACAGCCATCGGGCTCAGGAGGTTCTTCAGCTGTTGGAGCAGAAGAACCGCAGGAATCAAGAGTTCCTGTCAAGATGGATGTATGAAACTGGCAATGTACATCTCAGGGATTCTTCCAGGACTGGGATGTCTGAGGTCTATGTGGGAACAATTTGATATCCAGAACTTGCTTGTGGGACAAAAGGGACCAACACAATGACATCTACTGGGGATGGAGTGAAATCTGGGAAATGTCCCATTTTAACACTGCCAATGGCAGTTCGTTTTACTGGGACTCTGTTCTCCAGTTCTTTGTTGTCTTTTCAGTCATCAGTCATTGTGATCCCTGAACTCTATATGTATGTGGTAGCTTAGCTTCATTTCTTCAAGGATGTTCAACCCTTTAGAATTAGTCCAGTTTAAACAAAAGTAAGTAGTGATGGTTTCTCTGAAAACTCGACCCTGCTGAATACGCTCTGCAGCAGAAAAGCAACTGCAGCAGACGGGTCACGGTACGACCATAAATAATATAATTTTAACTTCGTGGAAATATTGAAGCACAGACTTCTTAGATGGTCTGTTAGTACCACACACCATACCACATTATCTCAGATATTTGGAATTGTTATGGAACGCGGAGGCGTGGCACAGGAAATTGATGGACACAAATGCAGACTCACTGACTGTGGTGTAGGAGTAATCAAAAAGGCTTTATCCAGAAATCAGACAAATGTTCGATACACAGTATGGCAGTCAGCCAGGTGAAGGTAACAGACAGCTGCGAGACAGAGGCGTGACCCAAAAAAACAGCAATGTTCAAAAACACAGAGAGACAAAGTGCAAAGGCAGAGACAAGAGCAGGGTCCAAAAACAAAATGGGGTCAAACACGGCTAGGCAGAAGAACAATGACGAAACTATAGCGATGATAGCAATACAAATGCTGGAACGAAGGCAGAACACAAGGCAACAATCACAACCAACTGGCAATGACAAATATAACACACGAGGCTTAAGTACACAACATGTCAATCAGGGTGTGATGTGAGACAGGTGCGGAGAACGTTCTGGAAGGGGGCATGGTCGGGGGAGATGAAGATGAGGGAAGACAGGAGACAGATGTGGCATGACAAACAAGAGCAGAGGCAAGAGTACTCCATGATATTAACACCACCCAAAATCAACAGTGATCAAAACAAAGTACCTAAAACAAAGATAAGCAAAACCAAAGGCCTAATAAAAAAACAACACGCAAGGAACAAAGAATCAAACAGGCAAACAAAAGTAAGACCAGAAAAGAGGTCAACAAAACAAAACTAAGATGAAACCTAACAAGTGACGAAAGTATAACAAACACAGATAATCAAAGACCGGGGCCAGACAGTAGCACAATGAGAGGGAAGCAGACGCAGACAGGGGACAAACCATGACATCGGCCCAGACAAGGAGCAGACCATGACAGGAATAAAATGCTCAAAAAGGACCAATACAGTTGGACCACATCAGCTAGCAGAACTGCTAGCTGGTTCACCGGCACACCTCAGCAGTCACTCAACATGACCATGCCCCAAACTAATCTCAATTTTATGGATTGAAATACTTTAAAAATATGAGTCATAAAAACACATTCACCCCTGTACAGTTGTCATGAACATGTAAGCTACTTGTAGTTATAGAGACAAAAAAAACTTTTTTTCTCATACCAAGTCTGAGTCATTTCTCTGTTGGCATTCTATATTTGTTCAACAATGTGTCTCAGATTATAAAATCTGAGAAATGGTAGAGCTCCCGCTCCTGAACCTGTTCTGGGTTCTTCTGAGGATAGTTTCTAGTGGTGTTATTCATTTACTTAAGATGAGTTTGTTGTAGATACTATGATTGTAAAGTTGCTTCCACAATAGCTACATAGGTCTGAGAGATCGCCCTTTGTAGGCATGGTCACAAGAGCTGATATTCTCCAACTGGTGGGATATTCACAAAACTCCAAGTGAAATCTGAGTTTGCTACAGTTGTATGTAAAAGTTTGGGCACCCCTGATGATTTCCATGATTTTTCTTTATAAATCATTGGTTGTTTGGATCAGCAATTTCAGTTAAAAATATCATATAGCAATCAAAACAGTGATATTTGAAAAGTGAAATGAAGTTTGTAGAATTTACAGAAAGTGTGCAATAATTCTTTAAACAAAATTAGGCAGGTGCATAAATTTGGGCACCCCAACAGAAAAAATATGTCAGTATTTAGTAGATCTTCCTTTTGCAGAAATAACAGCTTCTAAATTCTTCCTACAGCTTCCACTGAGAGTCTGGATTCTGGTTGAAGGTATTTTGGACTATTCATCTTTACAAAACATCTCAGATTTGTTGGTTTCAGAGCATGGGTAGCCTGCTTAAAATCACACCACAGATTTTCAATAATATTCAGGTCTGCGGACTGAGATGGCCATTCCAGAACGTTGTACTTGTTCCTCTGCATGAATGCCTTAGTAGATTTTGAGCAGTGTTTAAGGTCGTTGTCTTGCTGAAAGATCCAGCCCTGGTGCAACTTAAACTTTGTCATTGATTCATGAACATTGTTCTCAAGAATCTGCTGATATTGACTGGAATCCATGTGACCCTCAACTTTAACAAGATTCCCAGTACCTGCACTGGCCACACAGCATGATGGAACCACCTCCAAATTTTACTGTAGTAGCAAGTGTTTTTCTTGGAATGCTGTGTTCTTTTTCAGCCATGCAACTAGTACTGTGCTGCGGTCTTCCATTTCCATTGAAACATTCCAATCAAGTCAAAACCTCAAACATTTGTTGGTCAAATTTCAGGGATGAATGGCTTGTAAATTCTCTGTCTGAATATGACAAGCCCAAAATAAATGTGAAACTGAAAAAACATTTTGGAATGACACAATATGAAACTGACTACAAAGTCAAATTCAGACCACATAAATTTAGAAAGGTGACTTAAAAGTCAAATGCTTTGATTAAATAAATTCAGAGATATTTGAATTTCAATGTTAAGTATTCAGTATTGACTGAATGTGCAAATGTGGTACACAATTGCTGACAGATTTGCAGTTACACACAGACATACATACATTTTCTATACCCGCTTATGGCAATTAAGGGTCACGGGGGGGCTGGAGCCTATCCCAGCAGTAGATTTGGAATAACTATGGCAATAATTTCCTCCCACACAGCCGCATGACCCCACAAACACACACAAAGTCTGAGTGAGTGAGGACTTTGCTGGGGTTTTTTTTTTTTCCCCATTTCTGATTTGCTGCAACATTTTAAAAACTAAATAAAAATCAGGTTCTGACCCAAATTTTCAATCGTATTAGTCATTAAAAAGCGAATAGTCACTACTGCTTTAAGAGAGCTAAAGTATTAATTTGAGAACATGCAACCTACATTCACAGAGATCCTACACTGATGACAGCATTAAAGTATGAAATTCAAGAACAGTGGTGATGGTTTGAAACCTCATTTTGCACAGCTCATGATGTCTGTCTTTTGATAGTCTAAAAAAATTTTTGAAACAGGTTTTTAAATACTTTGGAGTAGTGTTCTGAATAAGTGCCATAGTAAATCTGCAGTTCAGACTAAAGGTTTTGGCACTGTCCCCAGCCACACATTCTATCTATTTTTTTAAAGTATGTTTTTTGTGTGTCCTTTCTTTTGTATATTTTGTCTCATATTTGTCCACATAGTGTGCATTATTTATAGCCCCTGCAACTGCTAGCTTATTAGCTGGGAAGAGTGGAGCGAAAAGAGCATAGTTTATCCACTATTGAGGAGGCAGATACACTACATGTGAGGTCAACCACAGCTCTTTGGAATTTTCAACAATTTATCCAGCATTCTCTACACATCCATAACTTGTTAACTAATGGCATCCACTAACCATGCAGTGAGTGGCAATACATCTATGGGAGACTGCATAATACCTCTGTCACACTAGAGGCCGAATGGCATTGGAATGAAAGTTCGGCCCACATTACTGAAGTGTCGAAGTGCATTCGAGGATGTCTGAGAGCAGTCTAAACAGTCAGGCAAATTCCTCAACCGAACTGGGATGGACAAACATGCTCACTCACTCACCCACTAATCTACATTTTTCTTGTCCAAGCCCTATATGGTGCCACCAGCTCAGGGAATATTTGTCAACAATGTGCCATTCAACACACACCAACCACATGGGAGGTGGGCTGGAAGGAGGCAGGTTTGTGACTACAGGATCTGATGAGAAGAGAAAAAAATCACTGAAGTGCCATGAGATGTTCCCAGTGCACAGCTGAACACCTTGCATGGCAGCATCTTGACACTGATGTGTGTGTGTGTGTGTGTGTGTGTGTGTCTGCGTGCGAATAGGTGATTGTGAGGCATCACTGCATCAGACAGAAAAGACATGCAGTCCTTTTACCATAAAACACTCATATGGGTCAACGTAACCACCCACAGACCCACTCAGACGTAGAATTAGCGTGAGGCAAAGGTCAATGTAAGCAACATCATTAAAATGTGACATCATTAAAATGTCCTGCTGCTGTGGGAAACCTGAGGGAAATCCCCAATGGCCCAGTACCATCGGGGGAGCCATTTGTGTGGGCGGATGGGCTGAGTGGACAAAGATCGGGTGTGGAAGGAGCCGTGAGCGCTGTGGTGGATTTATGTGGACTGGCTATCGACCCAGACCCCTGCACGCTGATTGGTGGCTACATTCATGAAGCCATATTCATAGGCGGAGAGCGTGAACGGATATATACATGCTGTGTGTTGTGATATATGAAGCGTGACAATCAGCCATAATTTACAGCAATAAAACACACAAAAGTGGGCACTCCTTGTTTGAAAGGCCCAGATGGGCCACAGACTCCACCGTCCTTTACACCCGTACAACGCTCTTCTGTTAAAATGAGATTTAGCGAGAGCAGAGTGAGATACACCAACGCTGATAGAGAAGGAGAAGCAGGAAGAAGATCCTCTCCTCTTTTTTTTTTCATTTCAGCAAGCATATCAAACAAAGATATCCATCAAACCCGCTCCCACCCCCACATCGCTTCCTTTCGCTCTGAACCAGCGACTGTGTGTTTAGCAGCAACAGGGAATCATCAGTAAATGCTAAAGCTGAGCAAGTGATGATGCTCGCCCGTATTTCAGTGACAGGAGAAGAGAGAGGTTTTTCCCAGCATCGACTTTTGTCTCTCCTTCAGCCTGCAGCAGTAATTTGAGCTGACCGGCTCTGCAGCCACACATAACACTCAGCACTCTCTATTCTACTCTGTTCTATTCTGACATCTGTCATTTTATCTACAGTACACATTCTGATGACAGCTGGAGGAGGGTTAGACAGCTCTATTAGCAGAGCAGATTGCTGACAAACCAAAGGATCAATGGGTTTGATCCCCCATTGTGATACAGTGTTGAAGTCACCTGAGCAAGATGGACCCAAAACTACAGTCGTGGGGTAACACTGGCCCTTTGGGCCCCGTTTAATGGAAACACAAAAGTGCTGGACATGGTATAGTAAATTCTCAACCTAAAGAATGCCACTCACATCTTTAATAACAATTTTGATTGACACATGATACTAAGAGGAAGTATTGTCATATATATAAAATAAATTAAGAATAATACATAACTTAAATCCCATGGCTATGTTCTATTACTTATGACTTAATCTTAAAAACAATCAAATATGTATGGGTTATTTTAAATCATCACAACATTGAAAATCGAAGATGTTTTATTTATTTTTAATGGCCTCTCATGGTCCACATGTGACACTTTTGGAATCATTGCTATAGTGACTTTAAACTGAAGAAGAAAATATTAATAATAAAAAAGGCTATTCCCTACTACTATCTGTAAATTGCTAAATAATCAGTACTTTTTAAAGAAAAAAGTAAATCATTGTTTGAAAATAAAACAGCTAATTTTGCAGATTAAAACAGACTGCAGTGAGTATATGATCCCACACCAAAGAGTGTTAAGTCAACTCTATCTTAGTGTTAATTCAACCCTGTCACAGTATATATGGATATATCCCTGCACACAGGGATATATCCATGTCCTACGCATTCTCACTCTCAACTCCTCACATTTTTACGCTTGATCAATGTCTCTTTCCATCATGATGTGACAAGTTACATCGCCAAGTGTCATTTAATGACATGTGGGGAGATGTGTTTACTTATTTATTTGAGAGCTGCATCATTTTTTTCTGGCAGTGCAGGGAACCATCTGCTTCACTTCTGCATCATCAGGCAGCATTCATCTATGTTTTGGTGACGGTTATGGTCATGGTTGTGATTATGGTTTGAGTTAGGGTTTCCCTGTGCATCACACAGTAACACAATAAAGGCTCTCAACTAGGGCTGGGCAATATTACCTAAAATTCATATCGCGGTATAAATGGAATCCCTTCATGGTAACGGTATATATATCGCAATATTAAGTGTCAAAATTATAATGTAAGTGTTTCTGAATGGGTCCTTTAGCAAAGGTAAATTGATAAAAATAAATAAAATAACAACAACAACAACAAAAAACAGATATTCTGTGTTTTGCAGTTGTGAAACTCATGCCGTCTCGTGCTCTGTGACTCATGCGAGAGGTTGGTTTCAGCAGAGCTCTGGTTCAGGGCACAATGTAAACACACCTCGTGAAGCTTGGACAACAAGACAACATTGGGGCAGGGCAGAAGTTTATCACAGGTGCTACACCTCTTCCAGATAACCCTCTCAACTTGAGGGAATGGGTCATCATCATAATCGCTCGTGAACTCACTGAATCGGCACCATTCACATCCTCGCTTTGCCACTGTTTACATGGTGCTGTGGTGCATTCTGGGAAGCACAGGGGGATTATGGGAAACGTTAAAATACAGAACAATGTAATTTTGAGAACATTTATTGCGGAGATCTCAAAACTACAGCTACAATTTGCCAGAACGTGTATCTAAGATGCAAGCCTAGATTTGATGTTTTGGTGAAAAAAATTAAATAAATTTATTTATTATTAGGTCAGTGGCTGAAGTTTCATCTCTTGAACACTAGATGGCACACCCACTCTGAATGCATGAAGCACTTTCAGGATGGTCATGGAGCGCTTTTCTTCATTTAAAAAACTCAACACGAAACCACCAAAAAAAAAAAAAAAAAAAAAAAAAAATTAATAAAAATAGTCAGTTTGGGTAAATTGTCATTCTCTGTCTGATTTTGTGTTTCTGCTTTGGTGAAAAAAATCCTTGCATTATTTAATGCGGCGCTTTCTCAAATGTTTGATTCAGGTCACAACGGAGCCTCTGCCTCCGCCCGGAGTGTACGCTGAAATAAACAATGGCTTTATTGCAAATGGCAAATATTGCATGTCGCTGTGCTGATTTTCTGATGTTCCGCGACAGAACTGCCAAGAGTGGAAGACACTCAGGTGTCTCACTCCTCGTCTCAGTGAGAGATGGACTCGGCTCAGAACAACATCCCCCGGCCCACAGCAGTGGTTCACACACAAATGCTTCACAGAGGAGTTTTCCTGGATGGAAAAACTCCACGGGCATTATTGCGATTAGTCGGTGGAGTCCAAATATCTAACGTTGGCCAAATTTATACCATTAACTGGTTACACCGGACATATCGTGCACCCCTATTTCCAACTTATCACATACTGACAAAATGACAAATTGAGCATTATGCATCAAAATGTGACAACTTGCGTGTGAGACTGGGTTGCCATGTTCAACAATCAATTGCAAATATTTTGCTGATCTATATAAGCTTTTGATCACATCTCTAGTCCTGTTGGTTGTGGTGATATAACAGAAAAATATGCTTTTCACATCATGTTTTTGTTGACCTTCACCTTTGTTTGATCCTCTTCAAAAGTTAATCATCTTGAGATATCTGCTCAACTAAAATTCTCATCAAATTGAGTGACAATCTGTCCAGCCATTTTTTTTAGTTACCTTCTTCACAGACAGACACACTGAATACAATACCCTGCTTCAGGTAATGAACTCTACCAGAGCTGATCAAGATGATTTACCACTATTTGCAGTGAAATCATATGTGCTGACTGCAGAGTCTATTTTACATTGCAAAACTTAGCATACATGTTGGTTTATTATTTGATACATTCAGAGGCATATTGCATATATGTGACAGAGCCATGATCAGAGCACAAACTAAACCTCAACATAATAAGCTGCAACTGCTAAAATATGCCTTTTGTAGCTTTAACATCTATCTCAGTGATAGCAGGACAGCACTTGAAATAAAATCTGCATAAACAGTGGTGCCATGGTGGCAATGAAATTCTTTAAATATCAGTAAATCAATGTTTTATGTTGATTTTATATTGCTTAAAGATCTAAGCAGCTTGTGGCATATGAAGGAGGGAATGGAGAACAGGTGGAACTGATTGATTGAACATATAAGGGCGCTATTAACTATCAAACAGTGATAACCCAGATGTTGATGATTGGTCATTGAGGAGGAAACATGCAGGAAGGAGCAGCTTGCACATTTACACTTGCAAAATCACACCTTTGCTCGGAGTAGAGAGAGATAGAGACCAAATCAGACCAAAGCAATATATCATCTTTTCTATTTTATCTATTTAGCAACACAAAATGTGCCGTTTGTCATCATAAAATGTGCAATTCTAACTGGTATCACTTGATTTAAGCTGTATTAGGAGACACTTGCTGCCAGTAGACAGATTATTTCCCTCGGGATCCTAAAATAGCAGATATGATTGGAAACAGCACGTCATTATTGAGTTGTATGCACTTTGTGGAATGGAAACACACAATCAAAGCCTATAAATCAGACTGCAGTGATATTTTGATCTCACTGTGACGCCATAAAGTCTCTGACGTTATATTACGATAGAAGAAGTATTTTTTCCAGTACCTTCGGTTGCATAGTTGTGGTCGCGTAGGAAGCTGTTGTTAATTTTCCGGGTGTCACTCTCCTCCTCCATTGATAAATCGACTGGTTCGGGATCCTGAAAACGGTACACCTACTCCCATCCTGCCCAGTGCCGTCAGCAGGTGGGCTGTGAGACCTGCGGGGGGCCTGTCATGGCTCCAGATTTCCTGCGTAATCAACAGTGTGATCAAATACCTGTGCGCGCTGGCAGCTTCGACCCCACGCCTTCAGGACGCACCGATCGGCGCGCCGTGACGCAGAGACAGAGACAATGCCTATTCCGAATATCAGCTGTCTTAAAATCTACTTCTGTCTCCACACAGCGCCTGTCATAAATGCTAGAAATCGAAGACACCGGGTGCCTTCTCGAAGGCTGCAGCAGCTTTCCTTAAACCTCTTTGGGAGGATTTGACTTGAGGCAGGCTAGATTTGCCCCCTCCTCGTGCCAGCGGGGCGGGCGGGATTATGCGCCAACAAGCGTGCGCCGCTCAGTATTCCCATGTCGGACTCTCAGTTCTTTTGCGCAGGTTGGCATTTCTGTCCCGCACCTTCTCACTGTCCGTCACCGGAGCGGAGCGGCGCCTGAGAGTCCAGCTGACTTCACTGCGCCTGAGCGCGCAGAACTGCTGGTACCCACGCGCTTCGGCAAAACGCGGCCCCTCCCATACTGCACGGTGGCAGGCTCTTTAAAATCCAAGCCCTGCGAATGCCAAACCCGATAGTACATCAACGCACATACATTTTTTTAACGCGAATACCTGCTCAGATTTGTGCGTAAAGACTAGAACTGCTCTGAGGCAGACAGGACTGCAGCAGTCATCCATCCTGCTGCAGAGGCTTCTCTGCAGACACTGCAGATCTAAAGTTGTTTCTCTGGAGACTGGAGCCGAAACACTTATTCATTAATATAAAGCAATATATATACATGTTATTTATAAAAAAAAACAATGTGCTCTTTTCTGCTTTAAAGGACTCATATTTTGCAGCATCAGTTTTTCTGGGCTTTCATGGTTTTCTTGCATAGGCATAACTGCGCGGGGAAGGGGAGGGGAGCATTTTGGGTTGATATCTATGTGGGTGTATTCCACACATAATCCAAATGAAGTAAGTCAGTCCCTTCGGCTGCTCCCTTGTTTTGTACTCGGGGTCGCCACAGCAAATCCAAGGCGGATCTGCATGTTGAATTGCATTGTTGTGGAAAGTAACTTTGACAAGTTACTTTTTTAGTTACTTTTTTAGTTGCTTTATACAGGTGCTTTATGCAGTTACTTCATTAGCAGCTTAATGCAATTACTTTATTAGAATCTGCAGAAAACTTGCAACTAATAAGTAATGTAACTAATAAGGTAACAAGTAATCTAACTTGGTTACTCGTAAAATTGAGCAATCAGAAAAGTAACTAATCAGCAAAGTAACTAATAGTTACTTTTCTGAGAACTAAATCTTAAAAATAACCAAATTAGATGAGTAACTTTATTAATTACATTCAGCAGCTGCCGACAAGGTGTCCGCAGCTGCTAATGAAGTAAATGTAAGAAGTAACTGTAAAATATAACTGTAGAGACTAACTAATGAAGTAACTTTCCAAAGTTACTTTCCCCAACACTGTTGAATTGGCACAAATTTTACGCTGGATGCCCTTCCTGACGCAACTGTTGTATGGCTGGGGGGCCTGGCTGCCTTTTTGTTTCTGTCTTTTGTTTTTCCTTCCAGGTGGCTTGCATTTGGGACTGAGTGGCTGTGTTGCTGAGGTTATCAGGACCTCACCCTGATCACCTGCGGCTCATCAGGACTCACAGCTGTGGTGCATCTATATGGATTGGAACATGGTGGCATTTAAGACTGGAGTATACAGTGTGTATTTGCCAGAGACTCGACCTTGTGACCAGACGGGTGAGATCGTCGTCTCGGGAGCCATCTCATCATCAGTGGATGCAGAGAACGTCCAGGGTTTGATGCACGGTCTGTGAAAGAGGAGGGGGTGAGGTCTCACGCTCGTCAGCACAATTCCTGAGGTACGTTAGATTTTGTGACTAACGTTTATACAGTCAGTAAATGTGGTGTCCCTCACACCTTATTATATTGAGCTGTACGTTAGTCATGTATTGGCTTCCACTGCAGTGGAGTTTTGTGAACTGGATGTTCCATGCCTGCAGGTTGGGAAGGTGATTAGTAATTAAGCCAGGAAGTGTTTGCTGTTTGTACACCTTTGAGTGGTCTCTCTGTGTGTAGAGTGTGGACTCACATAATGGTTCCTTCTTTCACAGACTCGGTTTGTTGCGGCCACCTGGGGGTGTCGGCGGGGTCCTTGGGTCCGAACGGCTTCTGGCTCCGGACCGTTAGCGCTGCTGGGAGCGCACCGTATCACCACCACGCCAGACCGCACACTCTTTTGTTGTTTTGTATCACATCACTGTTATGTATTAAATTCAGTTAGCCTTTGTACCGTGCTCTGCTTATTTCATACTGGGTCCTTCAAACGCTGGTCGGTTCTCCGAGCTGCGTCCGACACATAACAGTAACTCCACATCACATGGAGAAAATACACAATAAATAATTTATTGAGATAATCATTTTAAAATGATTATATTCAATAATAATTATTTAAGCTTTTGATTTGCTCAGAACAGTTAATTACTCAATTGCCTAAAAAAAAGATTCACTTAAAAATACTTAAAACAGCACGTGAAATGCATTTTTCTTTGGAAATTATTGATCAAAAACATTCAAAACAGTAAATGAAACCTTGTTCAGCTCATGATTCATTGTTTTGAAACACTCAGCACAACAAATAAAACAACTGCTGTGCAAAACAATATGTGCTTTTCAAATGCATGAAATAGAAAATGAAACAGTTACACCTGAAAAGACCAGAAAAGCTTCAAACGCTGTGATAGTCACATGTTTGCATCTTGACATTTCCTTGCATAAGCCAAATACAGCTTGCTAAAAAAAACACAAGCTTTTCGACATATTTGTGTTTTGTTTGGTCAAAATTTGGAGATAGCTTTATGGGTTCATAATGTTTGTGGTAAACAACTGTAGATATTTTCTGACATTTTATATCTGAATCAATCAATTCATTCATGCCAAGAATAAGCAACACATTTCTCAATGAGGTAAGTAATTAATAATGCAAATACAGGAATCCAGTTGCAACAACACCAATACATTGAAGAGAAGGGATTTACAAGAGACCATATAAGAACCACATATAATCGAGTTCTGTGTTTTCCTGAAAATCTGAAGCATCAACGCTGAAGCAAAGTGTGGAGGAGTAAGAAAGAGGGATGCATGATCTGAGTAATGAAGGAAACTGAAGAGAAAAAAGCAATATGAGTCCTAAAAATAACATTAAAAAAAGAACAGAAAACCCCAGACACTGACTAATTAGATTAGTAGCAGTGCCATCTGTGTGGCTTTCTGGGAAGATCTCATTTCTGTGCTGAATTTAATAACCAAACAACTCGCCTGGTCTCGCCTCTTCTGGTCAAACTACAATCTTTGATGATGTGCAGCATGTTGTAGTGCACCATCTGTTACATCACTGTGGCTGCACTCGCACTGCATCCTTGCCTTAATCTGGGCTCTTTAACCCACATCTTTTCCTTTCACAAAGGGGTTGCCTCTGCACGAGCCTGTGCACACAGCAGAAATAAAGACATAGTGGAGCTCCCTCTCCTATAAATGCATTACCTCGCTAATCCATGGAACCATTTGCACATTCCTCTCTGCTAATGGGACTGAGAGAGGTGGGCTGCTCATAGCAGAAAAAAAGGGTCTTCCTACACATATTTTTACACCCCATCACCCTCCAGCCTCCGTTGGAATACATTACGTTGCATTATCCATGCAGGGGAATAATGAAGGCTATGGAGCATCGGTGAGGGTCTGTGATTCAATCGCTTCCAGGTTTACAGTCCTTTGCTCTTCTAATGAAATCTGCAGTCAAACGCTGCCATCCTTGACCTCTCAGATCTGACTGAGGAGTCAGTGGTGCTTCCACTTTCTATCAATATTTAAACAGGGACAAAAGGAACATGCAGTGTTCCTCTTTTGCAAACACCTGGGCTAAGTTACAGTTGAGCAACGAGGCCAAATTAAATTGAAATGGAATCAGTGAAACAATGGAATTATGAGAATGAACCTGCATTGTTGAAAGGTTGAGTTTTGTCATGTTTTTTGAGAAGGGGGGGGGATCAGTCGGTGACTGCAAGAGATGGGCAGATGAATTGCGGGAGTGGCAGTTAAAGGCATAGAGACATTTGACTGTATAATGAAGGAATAAGGAGACAGAGCCTGGGATCACTGCTGCCTCTCTAATGACATTCACCTGCTTTGCAGCCTCTGCCTCGCTCTTTGTACATATATGCCAATCTCTCCCTTCTCAGCTACTTTACACCCTCCTCCCACCAACCACCCTGATAAATATCACACATCTTTTATCAAATTTAAATTTGCAGTGCAACTCAGGACAGCATCTCGTAGTAGCAGCACAAAAAACAGATGAAAACCTATTAGAACTTTGTTTTAAGTGTGTTTTTCCAGCCCAGTCTCACTTTTTTTTCGTGTTTCCGTGACAAAATGAGTCAAATTTTCGTGACGGGGTTTTTTTAAACTCACTATTCCTAACCCTACTCCTACCCCCCGACCCTAACCTTAACCACAACCTAATCTTACTCTTTCCCCCAACTCTAACCATAACCACCCCGACCCCCCGCTTCACTTTTAATTTCGTGCAGCCATCACGGAATGAATTAGAATGAATTTGTGCTGCCGTGACGAAAATGAGGCGCTTTTCGTCACAATATCAGGAACCAATAGATTAATGTATATTTCGTGCTGCTGAATCACGACTTGCCGTCAGACCAGGTTGGCTTTTCCAGTGTGTTTTGATTGTAGCTCTATTAAAATATAGTTTCAATTAATTCAAATACTTTCAGTTATTTTAATTAACAGTACTGGAGTTAATTGAATTTTAAAAATTAAGTACAAAACCTAAAAATTTAAGCAACACTCAGAGCATAATTACAGATCCAACATGTAGCATGCAATGTTTTAAAAAAGTTTAGAAGGCTCGAAGCAACCACCTCCACAAACATTTTGAATTGACTTTAAAAAACAAACAAACAAACAAACAAAAACAAAAAAGTTAGTTTGGGCAACATATAAGGTTTCAATTTGAGGAATTTCAAAACATCTGTGCAGTCAGTTACCTCGAGCTGTTAAGTTTTCTAAAGTTTTTAGTATGTATTGGGACTTGAGCATGTTTAATGTCTTTTTTAAAGACAATCTGGGGTTACTCCAACAACTTCCAAGTTTTAGAACAAGGCGCTCTACCATCTGCACCATTATCCCAAAACGGTGCTTTCTTTACACAAATCCACATGCTATTGTCCTTTTGTTGTTTAATTCCAGAATTTACACCATCTGTGTCTGCTTCAGTCAACCAACAAAAGAAAGAAAATAACATTTCACAATCTGCCAGAGTACGAGTCCATTTTTGTTGGACATATTCCTTTTCAGGGAAAAGAGATAGATGGAACTTGAATGAAGACAGAATGGCTCAGTTAGTACAGCAGACTGTTCACAGGCTGGTCACTCAATCATTAGTTAATTGATTCCATTTGCCAGGACAACATTCTTAACATTTTTTAGAACATTAAACAAACTAGTGTTTGCACTCCATCTCAGTATTGTCAAACAAGCTAAAGCTAACAGGCTAAGCTCAGTTGCATTAGTGATTAACGCACATTTTTTTGCAACACTGGGTGGTGGTGTTCAAAACAGCTGTGGCATGGGTATTAAAGAGTACTAGCGCATTGTCCATAGGGGTACATGGGCTCTAGCTTGGGTAGTGTTTATAAAATAGATAGTTGACATTTTTCACGGGTGGCAATAAATTATGCAGTGTCTATAATAAGTTGGAATGGCATGTGAGTCGAGAATGTTTTTAGAACCTTAGACCTCAACAGTTTTTAGAAGAACTAAACCCTTTTCTTTCCTGTTAATAATATCATTTTTTAAAATGTCAATTTAATGTCTTAATGTATTTATAAATTGTTTAGGTTCTTATCATATACACACTATTATAGTTGTTAGTATTATTGTCATCAGTATTATTATTTTACTTCTATTTTGTCATTTTATTTTTAAAGGGACCACAATGGCAGGGCCCCCCCCCATCTTGGTGGGCCCTGCCGACACCCTGCATGCTTCTCTCGGGTGTGGGGTTACTTCCTGTGCCTCCATTGGGGGGGGGGGGGGGGTGTCAGGGGTGCGTTATGGCACTGTCGGGCCGCCCCCTTGTTGGTCCGTCGTGCTGCCCCGGTGGCTCTGGTGGCTGCCCTTCCTGGCCCCTGTGCCCTTCCGCTTCCCTTTTTCGTCTGGTTCCTCCTGGGCCCTTTTCTGTTGTCGCTTGTGGTCGGCCGCATGGCTTCCGACGCGCCGGAGTGGTCCATGTCTTATGGTAGGGTTCTGTACTTTTATCTTGGCCCAACACACCAGCCACAGTAGTGATAGGATATATAGCTGTGATCTGGGTTTCTGTGTGTGGCTGGTTATGTGTTTGTGGCCGACACCACAATTCGCTTTTGGGAGCTCTCAAGGGGATCAAGACTCTGGTGTCCTAGATTAGGGAATGAATGTTCACTAACTAGACAACAGACTGTCGCTGTCACTGCTTGTTCATGTGTGGTGGTTTGTTCCGGCATGTTTTATGTTGGGGCCCCGTCTCCTCAGGGTCTCACTTCACAGTTATTGCTTTCACCACTTGTCTTTCGTTTTTGTCTGTCTTCGTGTTGTTTTGGTGGTCGGTCCTCCTGACAGAAGTTGTCAGTCGGCTTTGAGTAGGATCTTTGATCGGGAAGGGTGGATGGGGGTCACACACACACACACCACATTCACTCACGCACTACATACCTTCTGTCCTGCAAGAATAAATTGCATATATGTGTATTAATGTTCATAAATGGTTCTGCCAGTGTGGCATTTACCATTACTATATATGCAAACAAGGGGGGTAAAGGAAATAAGTGTTTTCACTTTCTTGTGTCACCCATGTATTTTTTAAATGTATTTACAATTGTATTATGTACTTACATTGAACTTACTAAATAAAATCACACACGCACACACGCTTTTAATATATAGATGATTTATCGTTTATCGCCCCCTGCTGAAATGGCTTGTGATTCCAGAATGTAATTATCAATGTCCATTGTCCAATGTTGTTTGCTAATATCCGTAGCTTCTCCAAAGATATTAGTCCTATCAACATTCTGTTTTGGTGACAATCATCCTTGACCAAAATCTATAAGCATACCATATGGCAAATGTCAGTTCTCCAAAGTTTGTCTGTGACCAAACACACGCAGAGCAAGCAGGTGTCTTTACTGTTACACACCCACCAACAGAGACGGTGGCGGAAGACATCAAATGCACTAGACTTCTCACTCATGGTAAAGGTAACATGACACTTAATTAAACTGAGTAAACCAATTGAATTACAAAAACACAATAAATCAATAACACTAACATTGTTAAAATAACATGAACCACAACAACAACATTTAAAACCCCCATAGGTCCCATGTTGCACTGCAGCACAACATCCATTGTTCACTGTTGTTAGCTATTATAGCTAATTTCTCCAAAAATATCAGTCATATCAACTTTCTGTTTTCACAGCATTCATTCTTTACCCAAAATACATAAGCATACCAAACAGCAAATGTCAGCTCTCCCTCTCCACAATTTCTCAGTGATCAAAGCACATACCACGCATGCACACATGCACAGGCCACTTGGTTATTATAATATAGATTAACCAAATTAATATGACTTGAAATCGGTTTTCATTTGAGTTAAATGAACAGTTCTGAGGCTTTTCTGTTTTTTTTGTAGTTCTGCTTACCTATTCTGGTTTATAGTTTGAATTTACAATCATTTCAGAGTGATGGGGAGAATGAGTGTAAATTGGCTTTACAGATATATTTTTCGGGGTAAATCTTTGTGGGTTGGGTTTGTTTACCTCTGTGGATGAAATATTAGTTGAACAGGTCATGATGATATGTTTAATATTTTTACAGAGCTTTTGCTCACATTAGCTGCAGGCTTTCATGACAATTGGGATCACAGTTTACTAGGTCTCTTTGGGGTGTCCTTGGGTACTGCTGGAATGATTTTATGTCAAACAAATGGTTACTAAGGGAGACTCAAATGAAGAGTATCATTTGCACTGTGGTAGAATGCCAGCTTTGACATTTTGGCAATGTGGCATATTTTTTGGGTACAAAGGTGTTGAGGACTCCAGCAGCTGGACAAAGCCAAGGGGACGCCGATGTTTCACCTGGATGAGGCAGATTAATGGTTAAATTCGAGATGTTAAGATGGACTGGTTGTCTGCATGGACTCAGAGTTGTGCCACAGTGTGGTCAATAGGGCAGTGCAGTCTTGTTTGAACCCTGCGTGACATTGTGGGATGTGACCACTTATGGGGACAGCCGCTCCTGTTGCGCAATATATACACAGCATAACTTCACACAGATAAATGTGTACTGTTTTGTTTTCGGCTGCAGTCACTGAAGCAGATGCGAAAAGTGTCGTTTTTTTTTCGGTTCCCAGTGCAGAAGAGAAGATGACACGAGTGGGAGAGGTTGTGTCTGTGTTAGCCTACACAGCTAACCAGAGTAGCTGCGTTGTTTTGCCTGCAAAACAACCTTGACACGTTTGAGCTCCGGGTCATAAACAAATCGCAACACATGTCCGCTTTTCACTGCATCATCACTTTTTATTTGTATTTTCACTTTGTTTGCATGTAATTCACCCAAAATCTCAGAGAAAATGCCGTGTTTCTGTCCCTGGAGGTAGAGAAATTACGTCATATGCGTCATATTTTACCCCTTTATTGCCCGCCCTCAAACAAGACTGCGCTGCCCAATTGCAACATCAACGCATTACTCCCAGACCTGACGTGGCCTGATTTTTTTTTTCACATCCTGAAAATGAGTCACAAATTGCTATACAGGGTGCAGTGAAATGTTGAGGCTTTCTTCACACTTTTTAAAATGCTTGAGGAAGGATACCGATCATGTGAGGGCATGACACACCAATGACTAAATGTGGTTTTAGATTGACAACAGCATATGATGCAGATCACTACTGAGTGAAGAACAGCGGGAAGCAGCAGAGATGAGGCAAAACAATTGGTTTATAACTTCAGGATTAAAGAAAGGTAGGACTTGTATCTGGATTAGGATTTATTATGTCAATAACCATCTTACAAAAATATCCATTTTAAAGTTTCCCTAATTTAAGCATAAAAACGCTATGATCTTGCAGATCAAGAAAACTATGTGATACTGATGTGCTGAAGTGATCCAATATGCACAAAAAGAATGGGCAGTTTCTGATAAAATTGTGAGAAAAGTGCTGATTGTTCCTTTTTTGGGTTTGTGAAAGTTAAATTCCTCAGAATCAGAATAAAAGTTTGAGATATTTTCTCTGTGGACTAGTTTGTCATAGAAGTAACTTTTACTCAGCTGTTTTCTTCATCTTCTTTTGTTATAGGACTGGTACTTCGAAACCTGTTGGTGGTCTCTTTGCCATTTTATGTCACATTTTGGGTCATGTCTTACCAATATCAGTAGCAAAAATCATGTTTGATGTGCAGGAAATTTGACTTTTAAATACAACGCAATGCTAAAATACCCATGGCCATATGATCGCAATAAGAAACAGAATATCACCTTTTGACCTCTTAAAATAGGTCAAGGTTAGCCATCTTTGAACTGTCAAAGGTCTGTGTCCCAAGAATGGTCCCTGTGAATTTGAAGACCCTGGCAGTAATAGGACTGGACTTACGCTGAGCACAGACGGACTGACGGACGCAAAGTCTTCGCAATACTCAATGGCCGTATTTTGGCCTCGGGTAAAAATCTAAAATTAGAGGCATAGATAGTTTTGGACTTTTTGAAACTGATGTAGCCACATGACGTTACTCAGTGCTCCTGGGTTGATACACACACCCGTAGACTCTTTACTCAAGATGCCTTGAGTTTCTGCACCCCAGACCTCATTGCTCCCCTCCTCCACACCGGTTCGTGTTCCCCTCTGCTACCTCACTTGTCTCGCTCATTACACCCCATCACCCTCTCGGCTGGGTAGGGACCAGTGACAGCATGTCTACAACAAATCTGCTGTGTGTCACACTTGCAGCAAATGCTCGGGGCCCACCGGAACTGTAGAGCATGTCCTCAATTCTCCTCAATCGTATGGACAAAGTGGGTTAAATTAGGCTGTAGCAGCCAAACATCGGCCCAATCACATGGTGGTGATATTTTAGTCATGCCCAATTGCATTCCTTGATGTGTGGTAACTGCTTGACCTGGGAATGCTTGTGTAGGGCTACAGGAGGCAAAGGCACTCTGTGCATGTCAAGCAACATACATGTCACATGGGCTTGCACATTCACAGAGTACACAAAAGCAACAGCATAGCATTCCTGCAGCCTATTCCTCAGTAACAGCAATTCAATAATATCTCCAGATTGCATTCAATAGTATATTGACCACTTAATGATGTCCGGTTTAAATAGGAAAATATATTGATTATTTTCATCCGGTTACTCCAGCATGTGCAGTTAAATTAAATCAATACAAACCCATTTCAGTGTCATATAGTTAATCACATTTTTGACATTAAGAAAAATGGATGATATAGTGGAAGGACATCGCAAATAACATAATACAACTGTAGTGTTTTTGTTCCTTATGTCCCATTAATAATAATAATAATAATAATAATATAAAAGCTCTCAACCAGAAGGCGGCTTCATGATTAGCACTATTGTGTTACAGCAAGAAGGTTGTGGGATCACTTCCCGTCTGGTCCTTTCTGTGTGGAGTTTGCATGTTGTCTCTTTGTTTATGTGGGTTCCCTTTGGGTGCTCCAGCTTCCTCCCACTTCTAGGTTAGGTATACTGGAAATATTAAATTGATTGTAGGTGTGTTTGTCTGTCTCTATGTGGCCCTGTGATGGACTATTGTCTTATGCAGGGTGAACTCTATATCTGCTGGGTTTTTCCACATGTATTGCAAGGTTACAACAAACCTATAATTTGGTAAGTGAGAGTCACAATATCTGATTTGATGATGTTGATGGAATTAGTATTCAAGGGGTTGACAGGTTGAAAGGCGCTGAAAGCTTGTTTCAAGGCATCATACTGTACACTGTCACTTAAACAATTTGTGAACATAATCAATAAAATAGACAATGAAAATAAATCAAAGCATATTTGCATTTAATTTAAAATCAAACGACGTCACGTTTCAACAAAAGGAAGACTGTAGCTGCCATATAAACTAAAAAAAAGGTCGTGGGTGAAATGGTGCAAACAGGAAAATCTTGGCACATTTTACAAAAGAACACACACACACACACACACACACAAACTCTTGTGCACAGTATTTTTTTGTATTGTGTCACAAGCTCGTATTCAGACTGCAATCAATTTCATACAGTTGCTGATTTAAAAACCCACAAGGTTTTTGCTTGCCACGCCCCCACATAATCAGCCACAGACAGTTTGCCTGTGCCACACGGAACACAGATCAGCGTGTCTTAAGCCCCGGTCACACGGCACTAACGAAGGACAACAAAGCTAAAATGAAACAAGAAATCTCGACTTACATTGACTTTCTGAGACATCATTTAACCATTGTCCAGCTTCGTTCCTGCAGCTGGCACTTCATCAGAATTTTCAAACTGTTGAAAAATGTGAATGAATTCCGATGACAACTTCAAATCATCCATTATCCGTTTTGCTTTCTGTCTTGACGGTTCCTCATCGTTTGCGTAGTTCCTGTACCATCAGCGTTCCGTCTGATTGTCGTCCAACTTTGTCCAACCTCCCAAGGCCGACATCTTGTACTTGCACAAACATTGACGATATCTGAACGGATCAATAACTAAAGCTCAGAGGAGGTGAATGTGATTCGTCCATGTGTGGGACGAAAAGCAACGTTGTCATACAGAAACAATAGTGGCAAGTAAGTTTTTTGAACTACTTTAACTATTTACACACGTTCGCATGCCCTCTGTGGCTGGAGAGGCTGTGCTCACACACACAAATGGTGGGCACAACAGACGGCTGTGCGCACACACAAACAGCTGTGTGCACGTTTGCATGCCATTTCTGGCTGGAACGTTCCAACCAGAGACATCATGTGAACGTGTGTGTGCGCGCTAGTTGTTTTTGTGAAGACAGACCTATTGTCAAGACAACTCTCGCACCTGCAGGTGCTGTGGAGAGCGCACGTTGGCTGCAGAAATAATCAGAGGCTGGCGCTCAGTCTGATACCTGCTGTCAAGTAACGTCATTATGAATAATTTGTTTTGATTTTGTTTAAAGCGTCAAGGTCGCCATTCACTTCCTTTTTCTTTTGTTAGTTTCAGTTTTGTTTCATTCTTTTATGCGCTCTTGACTCGCAGGCTTTTCGGTGATGGGAGAAGTACCAGCTAATTCGTCCACTTTTTCTTGACGATTTGTGACTTTGGGACTTTTTTCCTTCGTTCAGCAATGCGACGCACGGAACTCCGCTCCTCTTTCCATGACAAAAACTCCTGTAACAGTGGAATGTGCCGTTCATTTCTAAACTGGACGCTGTCTTGATCCGGTATGTCGTCTGACTAGCACAGGAATTGTGAAAAGACGTGGACATCAGCACTTTTTCGGCACATTGAGACAGACGTGCGGAGGAGTTCCACGCGTCGCGGTGGAGCCCCATGGCGCAAAGCAACGCCGTGATGAAGCCTCACAGGACATGTTGGGGCATGTCCAGCTCATGCTCAATTTCTTGGATAATCACACAACTGAAAAGCAACCGACAGCCGTCTGAAATCCACCTGAAAGCCGTCCTGTGAGACCAACACGGAGGTGGTTTTGTGCCGCGTAATGAACGGCTCTGTGGCGCGTCCCTCCGCTTTTCTTTCAATGAAAAAACTCCTGTAACAGTGGAATGTGCCGAAAAAGTGCTGATGTCCACGCCTTCTGCCTTTTTGTGAAAGTCAGACGACGTCCCGGATCAACAAAACCTTCACGTTGGAAATGATCTGGTTATTCCAGCGAGGTTGGAGCCTGTCGATCGACACTCAGAGCGCAGCTCGCTCTCAGCAGTTGTGGGCGGTCTTTAAACCGTCTGGATCACTCCTTAATCTGTGTAATCCCCATAAAATCGTCCCTGAAAGCCATATTAATTTTCCGAACGGTGTCCACCTGGAGGTCTCTCACAGTTTCTGGAAAAAAAATTGATGCAGCAAAGCTCCAAATCGTTCAGACATTTATTCGCAATAAAAAACGACGAGAGGGGTGGACCACTGCTCACACAAAGCCTGCTCACAGGCAAATGACTCAACCGACAGGCGTGAAAAAACTCACGCATGTGCACGAAGGTTCAAGCATGGCTGATGCAATCACACATGATTCAAATCCATATGGTTTTTGCAAAAAATAAAAAGGTCCGATACTTTTTGGACAGACCTCGTACATCACAGCAGTCAAAAACGGCCTGTTTCAGCCATACATTTGTCTATAGCAGGGGTTGATTCTACATTGAAAATGACAGATGTGCAGATTTTTGTGGATGTAACTATGAAACCCAACCATTATTTAGCTGGAAATAGTTTAGCTTTTAATAGTTTAGCTGATGCCTATTGATTTCTACACAAGCAGTACCAGCTGAGATACAGAGTCACATTGGTTATTTCTTAAATCTCATCAACGATGTCAAACAAATCAGGCTGATAATCGTTGAGTAGCATGAGATTCCCTCTGCATGCATTCATTGGTTTGCATTAGCAATGCAACACAGCCTGGCATTAAGTCAAGCTAAACACACGTGGTAATAGGATTTTCCTGGCAGTCCATCTGCCAGGGGACTGAGCAGCATCCAGCCCCTAGGATGGAGCACCCTGGCCTGGATACACCTGCTTAGTCTGCCCTTTCCCTGCATGGTCTCTGGAGACATTTATTCCATACCGGAACATTTGAAGGAGTTGAAACCCATTAACAAGTGTACAAAAAGCCATATTTCAGGGAGGTAATAAAATTCTACAATTATAGGCTGTAACGAGTTTGAAACTATCTGGTGTTAAATATTACGATATGTCTTTTAGTGCAGTACAGATGGAGATACATGGCCGGGGTTGGTGTATGTAATGTGAGATAGGGTGGGGGAGGGATACACAGGAGAATGGCGGGCCTGGGGAGAGGGAAGGCGTGAAACAGATAAAAAGATGGATTCATAGTTTTGGTAGAGGGTATTAAATCAAGCCTAGAGGCTGTCCTTAAATCAGCAAGCTTTACTCTTGGTGTCATTCCAATTACATCAGGATGAGACTAATGCTCCACTGCTCCGAGACTCAGACCTGAAAGGTTGGATTCCTGAGGCCCCCACCCCTCTCCTCCCCTCCCCTCCCCTCCCCTCCCTTGATAATGAATTAATTGAATAGAATGTATGTGCAATGATTAGCTCGGGATGGAAGGTTTTGGCTGAAAATTAATCAAGTGAAATGATTTTGTTATCAGCAACATATCTGTTCTATAAATTCCACCGGAGGATACCCATACACATAAACGACCCATATGGACATCTATAGACCCATACATATTCACCTAATCGCTAAATTAAATAAAAATTAAAACACACACACACACACACACACATCTTATGAGTGAAAATAACTGCCCTTAACAGGAAAAATAACAGACGGATCCTGGCTTTACATTTGTTTTATACAGAACAGCTTTGCTTGGAAGAAATGATGTCACTTAGCAGGAAAATCATTGTACCTCTTCACTGGTTGCTAGGAAACTGCAATTGAACTGGCATTGCAATGCAGCACAACAGCTGTCTACATAATTGGACAATTAAGATCTTAAAATGTCATTATTTTGGCCATATTCATCTCAATAAAGGTTCGAGCACATCCCAACGTGTTTTCTACCAGTTGGGTTAATGGGCTGAACATGATGAGTTCATGCACGCTGTGAAACTGGATTTCCTTAGTGGAATGAAAAATGAGGTGCAGAAATATAACAATACCATCATATGTACACGCCAACAGCCGCTGCTGTTAAGTGTCCTATATTTATCCTGCAGCACTTTACTATCTGTGGATACATGAAAGACCAGGATGTAGAAAGTAGGTTAAGTAGGTTAGTGAGCGAATTTAAAGCCGTACAGTATATGTTCAGCTTATTTTCAGCACCATGGACAGAGCTCACAGCACAGAGAAACTTAAAAATTATTTATGAAAATAGACTAAAAACACACCTCAAAATTAAAGTAGTATTTTTTTTGCAGTGGCACAGTTCCATTTTAAATTGCAAACTTGAATAAGTCTGTGAGAAACACTGTAGCATTGATATCATCCAGAGACCAATCCCGGAGCTGCTCCACACACTAATGAAAGCTTGGAGGAAATAATGAACAACTCTGAGGACATAACAGCAGCACACATGATTATTTTACAGCAACCTGGGGACATTTTTCCAGTTTAAAACCAACATTAAGACACAACTCATTTGAATGTAATATCTCAAACAGAGCCCCCAGACCGTCGTTAGGTTTTATTGTCAGGGTCGACAGACCAAAACTGGCAATAACAATGTAAATGTGACGCTTTGATTCAAAGCTGTCAACTTAACTAGCCTTTGTGAATATTTACCGTTTCATGTAACCTGGATGACAGAGTGCAGATTTTGCACAAGCATCTATTTTTAATCTTATGATTGTAAGTGTTTTTGTCAACAACAATGGGTGAAAACTGTCCAGATGGTCCAAAATGTTGATGCTAGAGGAGTTGTAATTAAATCTAAGAAATTTAAACATATTGTTCCAATACTGGCTTCCTGTAATTGGCTTCCTGTTCACTCAAATTCAGGTTTGAAGGTTTTTTTTTATAAGGTACAAAATAGGGAATTGTGTTTTGTACATCTTGTGGAGCCATATGTACTTTCTCATTTTTGTGCTTTGCATTCTGAAGAGTGAGACAACTCTTCAAACAAGAATGAGAAGGAAGTTTAAAGCCCCCCTCACACATAGCAAGAATGTGCAGGAACCAGCCCGACACAGCAAATTTGTCATAATCCGACGCAGTCGAGAGGAAAAGAGGCATGGTCAGCAGTGTCAGAACGCATCTGGATTACCTTGTCTACACCTGCACGATGGCATTCAAAGTGCTTGTAGACAACAGTTAGATGACACAAACTGCTGTCAAATGACCATAAAAGGCACTGCAGACTGCCCGATGTCCAAACGTCTGGATGTCAAACACGGGCCCAGAGTGGGAGGCAGCGCTGTGTTCCTCACACGCGCGAGTGCGCAGAGCGCGTATGCACACACGCGCTCCACACACACACACATGGGGCTGCAATTATCACTCAGCTGTGTGTCTGTGTGTGTGTGTATACATAACACTGCATGAGCCACTAAGTGCATGTGTGCCCTGCGTGCGCATGCCACTGGACAGCTTCCTTGAACGTTTGCTGGCATTTATGCCATGCTGTCGCATGCATCAGACGGAGAGCCTTTCCAGCGAACTTTAATTTCTTTTTTCTTTTTTGCTCACTTTAGCAGCACAACATAACTCTGGACACCACGATGGCTGGATTATCACATGGGATTCTTTTTTTTTATTTTGGGTGAGAGGATTTTAACCACAGGCTGTGGTCCTGGCTCCAAGTCCACGTCACCACTGTCGGAGGTGAGAATCATGTTTATTAATGCTGTCATGGCCTGGCACAACAGTTCCATGTCATATCTCCTACAGAGTTAGAAGGTGATCATATATTACAGCGTGAGATCCATTCAGCTCTGAGCCTGACATGTACAATGATGAGTTACTACGCACCACAGAGAGGCGCAGCTGCCCATGTTATATACAGTTAAGATGGAGACAATATTCACATTATTTACATCGCCCATGGGAAGGAAAGACAAATATCTGTACTGTAAGATCTACTGTGGATATAACAGCCTGTTCAGATTTGCGGCGGCATACACACAGTAGCGCACAGTAGCGCACAGTGCTTTTGGTTTGATAGCTGCTGTTCACATTCACTGTACATGATAGTAATTCATAATTATTTGTTATGTGTCGGACGCAGCCCGGAGAACCGACCAGCGTTTGAAGGACCCAGTATAAAATAAGCAGAGCACGGTGCAAAGGATAACAGAGTTTAATAAACATAACAGTGACGTGCTAATACAACAAATGAGTGCGCGGTCTGCGAGGTGGATATACGGTGCGCTCCCAGCTGCACAAACGGTCCAGAGCCAGAAACAGTTCGGACCCAAGGACCCCGCCGACACCCCCCAGGTGGCCGTGACAAACCGAGTCTGTGAAAGAAGAAATCATCATGTGAGTCCACACTCCACACACAGAGAGACCGCTCAAACGTGTACAAACAGCAAACACTTCCTGGCTTAATTACTAATCAGCTTCCCTCCCTGCAGGCATGGAACAGCCAGTTCACATAACTCAACTGCAGTGGAAGCTGATTAAAACGACTAACATAACAGCTCAATATAATAAGGTGTGAGGGACACCACATTTACTGACTGTACAAATGTTAGTCACAAAACCTAACGTACCTCAGGAAGTGTGCTGACGAGCATGAGACCTCACCCCCTCCTCTTTCACAGACCATGCATCAAACCTGGACGTTCTCTGCATCCACTGATGATGAGATGGCTCTCGAGACGACGATCTCACCCGTCTGGTCACAAGGTCGAGTCTCTGGCAAATACACACTGTGTACTCCAGACTTAAATGCCACCATGTTCCAATCCGTGTAGATGCACCACAGCTGTGAGTCCTGACGAGCCGCACCTGATCAGCCTCAAGTGATTAGGGTGAGGTCCTGAAAACTCAGCCACACAGCCACTCAGTCCTAAACGCGCACCACCTGGAAGGAAAACCAAAAGACAGAAACAGAAGACAAACAAAAGCCAGCCAGGCACGCCAGCCACAACAATTATTATCATGATGAAGTGTGCACATACATTTCAACCGTTCCTTTGAGCTCGGGGAGCATTATTATACGTGACATGTGCAGGTCAAACCGGCAGGTTTTTCTGTGCCAGATCCATCTCAAGGTTTCCTCGTATGCACTCATATAATTTCGGATCCTGTTTTGCTGCCATCGGAATATGTAAATTGCGGTCAGATGGTCCTCAGATAGCACATGGACCGCCGTTGGATAGGTGTCCCATCTCAATGGTGCCCAGAGGGTTTTCAACATGTGCATTACACTTGGGGCTGCTGGCCGATTTTGACAAACTGTGTGGACTTCCGCAGATGGCTGTCAGAACGTTTTGGAAGTGAAATCTGACACCTTTCGGATGTGCCCCAATTTGTCATTCTGACGCCATTCTGCGTGATTCTGGCTATGTGTGACAGGGTATATAGAATGCAGGGTGTTGTGTGGGCCGCTGAAGAGGAGGTACTGCTGGCCCACTACCACCAGATGGCGCCCTGCTCGGAGTGCGGGCTTCAAGCACGAGAGGGCGTCGGAGCCGCTGGGAGTGACAGCTGTCACTTATCAGCACCAGCTGTCACTCGTTCATCTCATCACCATATAAGCCGGACTGCAACTCCACCTCCTTGCTGAGAAATCAGCTACCGTTCCAGGTAATCTTCTCTGCTGTGAATTTTCTGAGACTGAATATTGTTCTGTGTGCAACCGTTTTCCTGTGGTGACAGTCTGAAGCTGGACTGGCGGATAGTGTGAGCGCAACGTCTTCGCCTCTCACTCCTTCCAGGGAAGTGACTGACAGGAGCTGCACGGGTGATTCTGTATCTGGAGGTGGAGGTTTTCCCTCCTGGAGGAACTAAGCTTTACACGATTGCTGGGTGTGTATTCACACACCCACCATTAACTGTTTCTGTTTTCTGCCAGCAGTACCGGGTCTGACTGCTGAAGACAGTGGCCACCTGGGGTGCAGGGCTTGGCGGCTCCGGTGTTCTTCAGATCCGTTGGTGGTGGAAGCTGTGTGGGATCCGGCTCTTCTCTCGCCAGACGTCTTCTATCTTCGAGCCTGCCCACACGTCACCTTGTGTATAATTGACAATCCACATTATTGTTATTGTCTGTATTTCGTTGGGCGATTCACAGCATTAAATTGTTACTTTTGGCTTATCCATTGTCCGTTCATTAACGCCCCCTGTTGTGGGTCTGTGTCACGACACCTTCCCAACACAGGGATTTATATATTTATTTATTTTATTTCTTATTGTGGTCCTGGTCTATGGAATAGTTTTCCTGGTGAGTTTAGATAAGCAGTTAGGCTGGTCACGATAACCAGTAATTAGCAGACAACTTACTCTGAGGTGATTCTTTAAGCTCCTGTCATACATAGCAAGAATGTGCAGGAACCGGGCCAAAATGGCAAATATTGCTATAATTGGACGCAGTCGGGAGGGAAAGAGGCATGGTCAGCAGTGTCAGAACACAGCCAGAGTACCTCATCCACGCCTGCATGATGGCATCCAAAGCGTATGTAGACAACAGTTTAGATGGCACAGACTGCAGGTGAAGACTGCTCGATGTCCAAATGTCTGGATGGCGAACACGGGACCGGAGTCGGAGGAAGCGCTGTATTCCTCCTTTTGCACAGTCCCTGACGGTACAGGACATCACAATACAACAAACGTATAGACCGGTCACGCCATATGTATCAAAGCTGGCATGGTGCGGTCACTCACTCAGTCATGCAATCACATCTATGCGCATCCTCCCCTTCATAGCGCTATTGACCTCACATGCATATGTGTGCTGAAATCATCACTCAGCTGTGTGTGTGTGTGTGTGTGTGTGTGAGTTTGTGTTCATAATGGCTGAATTAGTTACTTAAGCATGCACGGGTGTGCAGGGAGCACATGCACGTGAGTGCGTAGCATGGGGAACTTGGACTGAAATGATCACTCAGCTGTGTGTGTGTGTGTGTGTGTGTGTGTGTTCATAATGTCTGAGCCACTAAGAATGCATGGAGCACTGGACACCTTTGCTGAAAGTTTGCTGGCAGTGGGCCAAAACAGTCACACCATGCATCAGACACAGCCTTTCCAACAAACTTTGATTTCTTTTTCTTATTTGCTCACTTCAGCAGCACAATGCAAGTCTGTGTACCATGATTTTGGTTGGACTGTCACATGTGATTTATTTTTGCTGTGGTTATTTGCAGCACACAGCAGCTGGTGAAAAACTTTTCACTACAGGCTGTGGTTTGGCTCCTGTGCACTCTGCTCTGTCCTGGTTCCATGCTGGAGATGAGATTCATATTTATTAATGTGGTCATGGCCTGGCACATCATACCTCCTACAGAGTTAGAAGGTGATCAAGCAATAATATGTATATTACAGTGGTGAGATCCGTTCAGCTCCGTGCCTGACATGCGCTATGATGCATTACTACACATGAGACCATGGGGGAGGTGCAGTGGCACACAGTGCTTTTGGTTTGATAGTGCGCTGTTCACATTCACTGTACATGATGAATGTGTGCCATATCCATGTTATTACATATCGATATTTCCTTTGCCCTCTCTGGCCGGGGTCCAGTGGAGTTGGACATCTGTGGCACAACATGCTGGCAGGCTTTGCTGTGACCGATCGATCTCAGAGATCAGTCAATCGTAATGATTGTTTCAGATGCTGTTTTGATGCAGTCAGAATATGTAGACTGCGATCAGATGACGCAAAAACTGCACATAGACCGCTGTCAGATGTCTGTCCTATCTCGATGGCGCCAAGAGTGTTTTGAACATGTGCAACACACTCGGGACAGCTGTAGACTGCTCAGAGACTACAGTCCGTATGGCCGGAATTGTCATTCTGACATCATTCGGCCTCAATCGGTGTATGTATGACGGCGTATTAGCTTAGAAGTGGAGTCCTTTGATGCTGGAAGCAACTTGGTTGCTGGCAAGCAGACGTTTCACTGCACAGTGATGTTTGGGTCTCTTTTCCCATTTTTAAAAGTGAAATAATGTTTGAATTTCCATGACAGAAAAGCATTTCTGTTCAGGCTGTGTGACACGAGCATGTTTCATGCTGCGTGGGCAGGGAAATGCATCATGTTGCACCGTTTCAATCAAGGGATTTTGGTAAATGCTTTTTCCATCATTTATTTTGAGACAGAATGGCTACATGAACTAAGAAATCACTTATTTTAAGGTAATTCATTAATTCTAAGAATGTAGCTGCATTCTGAATACCATCCACTTATTGTAACTGTACCTGAGTACAGTGACTCATATTTCGTATTCTAAATACACATGAAATATGTATGATATTGGGCAAAGAAACATTAATATCCAGAACTCTTGAATCAGAGTTCTGGATATTGAGTCCTGTTGGACTACAGCTCTAGGGTTTGCTTGAGCTAGACTGGGAGGAGGTCCTGTGTGGTGGGGGCTAACATAGGGGTGGGCAGTGCATAGAGGGGGTTGTGTGCAGGGTGCCTGTTGGTGTGGGGTGTGGCCCACTGGGTGAAGGAGGGCATGCATGGGGTGCGAGGAGAGGTGTACACAGGGGAGGAGCTGCACGTTGGGGGAGCAGCATACACACACACACACACACATATATATATATATATATATAAAACCATCTGCATCTCATGTGTCAATCAAATTTGTGGGTGTAATTCCTAAGTAAGAGAATAACTCATAAGAGAATAGCTGCTTTACCTGCTGTTGTAGCCTGTAGAAGATGCCAAGGTCTACGTATTGAGATTTAATGTTGCCAATAAAAAGAGCAGCAGTGTGGATAAAGTCTGACCCCACATCTGAACACGGCCCCTCACTGTTCTCTGCACAGCGTGCCATTCAGTCATGTTCCAACCAGCCCCGTGTGACAACAGAACATGCTCCCCGTGCACCTCTGCTCATGAATCTCTTAACCCCTCATCTCACACACACACACACACACACACACACACACACACACACACACACACACACACACACACACACACACACACACACACACACACACACACACACACACACACACACACACACACACACACAGAGCTATATTACAACAGTCTGCACACACACACTCCGTCAACAACAAAGACAAACACTCGCAAGTGTGTTGCACTTAGAGCCTGTAATCTCCAGGAAAATCCCATTTGGCAGAGCAGCTGCTGGTGTGGATCATAGAAAGACTGTAGCTGTGCTGCCCACAGGGTGGCAAGCTGTCCATCCACACTTTCCTGTCTCACATACACACATGAAGAACAGTTTAAGGTGGGACTGGTTTCTACCATGGTGATGATAAATTCCCGCCACTTGTTTTAATTGAAAAAATGTCAATGGGCTCAACCACTCACTTCCTCATTTGAATGGGGAAATTGTTTTTATTGGTTGCTTATTGATCTGATATGAGGGATCTCTGCTGAAAGTAGCCACAGGGATTTTTCTGACATACTGGAGCATCATGAGACTTTACTGCAAAAGCGGTCTGCCCGTTTTACAAAAATTATTTCCATCCTTCACAGGAAATGCACATAATATGAGGCACCATAAGATTAAAACGTAGCTGTCTGTTTGTCATCATAAATATAATTGAGGTTAGTGATATTTGCAACATTGCTTTGTTGTTGCTGGAAAAGAGTTTATCTTATATCACCACCATCAGGCAAAAGAAAATATTACATTACACACGTTTTAATGTAACCTATGCAACTCATCTGCCCTGACCTTTAATTGGAGTAAGCGGTTGAAAATGAGTGAGTGAGGAACTCTTCTGCTAATGCTTTTTATTTTTCAGCTGTGCATTTTCATTTGAATTATGATCACCAGATGCTTTCATACACAAAAAAACAAATAAACACATAACATGGTGTATTGATTTAAACCAGTTACGTCAACTGGTCCCACAAAATATGGTTGTTTAATTTGCTTTTCCTATTTAAACAGCTGTTTTGTGGGACAGTTGATATTCAAGATTAATAACATTTCATGTTTTTACAGTGTATTCATTTCATCAAACAACATGTGATATCAGTCATAATATCTGCGTGACATAAAAAGTGAGACAAAGGTTGCCAGTTGATCACCACAGCAGATGCCTTGGGTTTTTTTTTTATGTCAGTTTTAGAGAAATTGAGTCCTTCTTGGTCAACAGATCTTCAGGTCATGGTGATGGGAGCTTTCTTAAAGGAGGAAGATATGACGTTTCTATCTGATGCCTCCATGTACTTCCTCAACTCCTTACTGTAGAACACTGTGAGAACAATTTAATTATTGAGTATTAATTTGGGTCTCTTTCCTCAATTATGCGAAGTCTACATGGTCCCAGGCTTATTATACTTTTGCAGAATAAATTGTACAGTCGCTTGTAGTACCACATATCTTTTCAAGATGGCCCATGATGTGAAGATCCTAATTTGTGGCTGCAGAAGTTCTTGTTTAGTTTTTGTACCTGATCCTAAATACGGGAAGCCACTCATTGTACAGCTAGGCCCTTAAATACACCTAAAGTTTCCCCAATTAACACCCCACGAGTCTTTCAGAAGCTTTTACAATTTCTGGAATCTTCCATGCTGTTAATAGTCAGTCACCTTGGTATATGTAGACTGTTGTCCCACTAAAAAAAGAGAGAGAACAAAAATGGAAATGAATCTGTTTTGTAGCAATAATTTTAAAATAACTTTATATGGAATTAAAGCACACATTATAACTGACGTAACACATATTGTTTGATTAATGGAATATATATATAGTGGACAAAATGAAGTTTGATGGTTTTCATCCAAAGCATCTATAAACTGTATTAGTGAACAAATGTTGGGGCATGAAACCAGTTGACTGGCAACGCCTCAAACCATACAAACAGTTGAAATTACTCACATACTCAGCTTACAATTAAACATTTAACTGGTTTGTTTTCCTGACAAACAAAACCCTTGAAAAAAACAAAACAAAACAAAAACAGAACAAACAAACAAAAAAACAGTATAAGACACTTGCATGGAAACGTTTCCAGCGCAATCTTACCTCTGCAGGTGAGCAACTGGGTCATGTCACATTTTAAACAGATATATGATCAAAAATACAGAAAGAACAGAATTTCTCTAGAATTTCCCCTTCCAATAAAATAAATATTTAGATGGTTTCATAGCGACTGTATAATAACAAATAAACCCTACAATAATTGAATCAGTTCTGAAGTTTAAGATTTGTTATGGCGCCATCTTGTGGCCAGTAATTGGCTGTGCTCGTGGCTGTACCAATAACACTTTACAAATAAACTGCATAAAAATGTCTAAAATAAAACATAGAAGAGGGACGAGGTGAAGTAAAATACTTCTAGCCTCAGGGCGTCCGTACTGTGGGACAGACTGACTTCTTCCATTAATTCAATACAGGAAAAGTGTTTAATCCTGAAAGGTCCAAAATCAGTGACTGTCAGTTGCAGGATGCGATGTTGACCAGGTGCAATCCAGGATTAAAATTGCAAATAGTTAAAAGGTAAATGAGATTTGTCTCAGAGGTTGAACAAATGTTTCACTGAAGTGCCTAAACCTTAGTGTGTACATTGTGAAAAACAATTTAATGATCTATTTACTTGCTAGTGCAACTAGGTTTGATAATTTTTACACATCTGTGTCATTAGTAATCAGAATTGGCTGCGCTATAATATGGAGAAATGAAAATGGAAATAGAAGTGAATAATTGAAATAAATATTTGAAATAATTGGAAGGGATTAGACACACTAGTTTTGATGAAGATGAGGGTAAAGAAGTGGCCAAAACATTTATTTAACATAATAAAATTTTATTTATGTAGCATTATATAGTACTGCACAAAATACGGTGCACCCGGAAAGTATTCACAGCATTTCACTTTTCCACATTTTGTTATGTTACAGCCTTATTCCAAATTGGATGAAATTCATTTTCCCCCTCAACATTATACACACAGCACCCTATAATAACAACATGAAAAAAGTTTTTTTTATTTTTGCAGTTTATTAAAAATAAAAACTAAGAAACAACACGTACATAAGTATTCACCCTATTGAAATATCCCATAATCCCTTGAATGCCAGAGAGTCGCTGCAATCAAAACAACATGGAGAAACCACATGACGACAATTGCAAATGAACATTATACTACAAAAATGTAAATTTTTATACCTTTCCTAACATTTAGAGACTGCATGCATGAGACACCTGAACACTTGCTAAAACAAATATTCCATGTCTGCTTTCTTCAACCTGCATGGAACTTTCTGGCAAAAGCGTTCTGCCCATTTAGCAAAAATTATTTCCATCTTTCATGGGAAATGCACATAATATGAGGCACAATAACATTAAAATCTGTCTGTCTGTCATTACTGAACACTTGCTAAAACAAATATTCTGCATCTGCTATATTTGACCTGCATGGCACTTCATAAATGCAAACTGAATTTCAGACATCTTTTATATATATATATATATATATATATATATATATATATATATATATATATATATATATATATTACTCTGGAACAAACAGCACAAACAGTGTTGTAAAGGACAATAAGCAGGGCGTTAAGAGAGCATACATCACTTTCCCCCACAATGACAAGAACAGGAAGCGATCATGGCTCAAAGCAATTCCCATTGTAAATAACGGAGAAATCACTTGAGATTCGAGTGTTTTCATAAAACAAACACAATAACATCTATACTCAACAAAAATATAAACGCAACACTTTTGGTTTTGCTCCCATTTTGTATGAGATGAACTCAAAGATCTAAAACTTTTTCCACATACACAATATCACCATTTCCCTCAAATATTGTTCACAAACCAGTCTAAATCTGTGATAGTGAGCACTTCTCCTTTGCTGAGATAATCCATCCCACCTCACAGGTGTGACCACTATTTGCCTCATGCTGTGCAACACATCTCCTTCGCATAGAGTTGATCAGGTTGTCAATTGTGGCCTGTAGAATGTTGGTCCACTCCTCTTCAGTGGCTGTGCGAAGTTGCTGGATATTGGCAGGAACTGGTACACGCTGTCGTATACGCCGGTCCAGAGCATCCCAAACATGCTCAATGGGTGACATGTCCGGTGAGTATGCCGGCCATGCAAGAACTGGGACATTTTCAGCTTCCAAGAATTGTGTACAGATCCTTGCAACATGGGGCCGTGCATTATCCTGCTGCAACATGAGGTGATGTTCTTGGATATATGGCACAACAATGGGCCTCAGGATCTCATCACGGTATCTCTGTGCATTCAAAATGCCATCAATAAAATGTACCTGTGTTCTTCATCCATAACAGACGCCTGCCCATACCATAACCCCACCGCCACCATGGGCCACTCGATCCACAACATTGACATCAGAAAACCGCTCACCCACACGACGCCACACACGCTGTCTCCCATCTGCCCTGGACAGTGTGAACCGGGATTCATCCGTGAAGAGAACACCTCTCCAACGTGCCAAACGCCAGCGAATGTGAGCATTTGCCCACTCAAGTCAGTTACGACGACGAACTGGAGTCAGGTCGAGACCCCAATGAGGACGACAAGCATGCAGATGAGCTTCCCTGAGATGGTTTCTGACAGTTTGTGCAGAAATTCTTTGGTTATGCCAACCGATTGTTTCAGCAGCTGTCCAAGTGGCTGGTATCAGACGATCTTGGAGGTGAACATGCTGGATGTGGAGGTCCTGGGCTGGTGTGGTTACACGTGGTCTGTGGTTTTGAGGCCGGTTGGATGTACTGCCAAATTCTCTGAAACGCCATTGGAGACGGCTTATGTTAGAGAAATGAACATTCAATACACGAGCAACAGCTCTGGTTCAGATTCCTGCTGTCAGCATGCCAATTGCACGCTCCCTCAAATCTTGCGACATCTATGGCATTGTGCTGTGTGATAAAACTGCACCTTTCAGAGTGGCCTTTTATTGTGGGCAATCTAAGGCACACCTGTGCACTAATCATGGTGTCTAATCAGCATCTTGATATGGCACACCTGTGAGGTGGGATGGATTATCTCAGCAAAGGAGAAGTGCTCACTATCACAGATTTAGACTGGTTTGTGAACAATATTTGAGGGAAATGGTGATATTGTGTATGTGGAAAAAGTTTTAGATCTTTGAGTTCATCTCATACAAAATGGGAGCAAAACCAAAAGTGTTGCGTTTACATTTTTGTTGAGTGTAAAACCCTAGATAATATATACACAAAAGTTTCAATTTCAATTTTTCAATTTCAATTTCAATTTATTTTCCTTTGTATAGCGCCAAATCACAACAGAGTTGCCTCAAGGCGATTCACACAGGTAATGTCTAACCTTACCAACCCCCAAAGCAACAGTGGTAAGGAAAAACTCCCTCTGAGGAAGAAACCTCAAGCAGACCAGACTCAAAGGGGTGACCCTCTGCTTGGGCCATGCTACAAACATAAATTACAGAAATAATTAACAGAACAATAAAGTTTTAGGCACAATATACAAAGAGTTTTACTATGCGATATTAATGCGGTTGTCTGTGTGCAACGGTTAAATTTCAGCATTATCTGAGAGTCTTAATACAGTTCTCAATGTTGTTGAGAGCTCGCAGAGAGGCGAACTCTCTGAGATTTGAAACCTCAATAGGGCGAATTCACAGCCTTTGCTCTATACTTTGTTGATGCACCTTTGGCAGCAATTACAACCTCAAGTCTTCTTGAATATGATGCCACAAGCTTGGTGCACCTATCTTTCTGTAGGTTTGCCCACTCCTCTCTCAGTTTTGCCCACCTCTCAAGCACCATCAGGTTGCATGGGGAGCATCAGTGCACAGGCATTTTCAGATTTCTCCAGAGATGTTCAATTGGATTCAGGTCTGGGCTCTGGCTGGGCCACTCAAAGACATTCACAGAGTTGTCCTGAAGCCACTCCTTTAATGTCTTGGCTGTGTGCTTAGGGTCACTGTCCTACTGAAAGATGAACCGTGACCCAAGTCTGAGGTCAAGAGCGCTCTGGAGCAGGTTTTCCTCCAGGATGTCTCTTTATATTGCTGCATTCATCGTTCCCTCAATTCTGACTAGTCTCTCAGTTCCTGCCACTGAAAAACATGATGCTGCCACCACCATGCTTCACTGTAGGGATGGTGCCTGGTTTCCTCCAAACATGACGCCTGGCATTCATGCCAAAGACGTCAATTTTTGCCTTATCAGACCAGAGAATTTTGTTTCTCATGGTCTGAAAGTCCTTCAGGTGTCTTCTGGCAAACTCCAGGTGGACTGCCACGTGCCTTTTACTAAAGAGTTCCTTCCATCTGGCCACTTTACCAGACAGGCCTGACTGGTGGATTGCTGCAGAGATGGTTTTCCTTCTGGTAGGTTCTCCTCTCTCCACAGATGAATGCTGGAGAACTGACAGTGTGACAATCAGTTACTTGGTCACCTCCCTGACTAAGGCCATTCTGCCCCAATAGCTCAGTTTAGTAGGGCGGCCAGCTCTAGGAAGAGTCCTGGTGGATCCCAATGTCTTCCATTTATGGATGATGGAGGCCACTGTGCTCATTGAGACCTTTAAAGCAGCAGAAATGTTTCTGTACCCTTCCTGAGATTCGTGCCTCGAGACAATTCTGTCTCGGAGGTCTACAAACAATTCCTTTCACTTCATGCTTGGTTTGTGCTCTGACATGCACTGTCAACTATGGGATTTTATATGTAGACAGGTGTGTGCCTTTCCAATCAACCCATTTTACCCCAGGTGGACTCCAATTAAGCTGTAAAACATCTCAAGGATGATCAGCGGAAACAGGATGCACCTGAGCTCAATTTTGAGCTTCATGTCAAAGGCTGTGAATACTTATGTACAAATTTTTTTTGTTGTTTTTGTTTTTTTAATATAAATTTAAAAAAAAAACTTTTTCACATTGTTATTATGGGGTATTGTGTGTAGAAGTTTGAGGAAAAAAAAAGAATTTCATCCATTTTGGAATAATGCTGTAACATAACAAAATGTGGAAAACATGAAGTGCTGTGAACACTTTCCAAATGTACTGTAAATACACAACATAAATACATTTAAAAAATAATTTTATCATTAAGCCAAAAATGTTCTGGTGAGTGTTTCGTGCAGGGAAGTCTTCTGTAAGGCTTTTTTTAAACTATAAATTTAAACATGAAGAATTATGATACAGTGATGACTATATTATTTATACAGCTGGATCTGAAACAATTATTTTATAGAAGCTCATGATTGTGCATGTGACAGGATGTGCTTTCATCACATGTGATGAGACAACATCAATAAGGGATCCATATTTTTTTGCCTCTCTGTCCTCAGGCACAAACCAGAAATAATTACTCTGGACACAGAGGACGTAACCACCTGCCAACTGGGAGCCTGAAGCATAGGACCAAGCTATATATATATATATATATATACGAGGGCAGTCAATAAAGTAACGGTCCTTTTTATTTTTTTCAAGAACTATATGGATTTCATTCATATGTTTTTACGTCAGACATGCTTGAACCCTCGTGCGCATGCGTGAGTTTTTCCACGCCTGTCGGTGACGTCATTCGCCTGTGAGCACTCCTTGTGGGAGGAGTCGTCCAGCCCCTCGTCGGAATTCCTTTGTCTGAGAAGTTGCTGAGAGACTGGCGCTTTGTTTGATCAAACTTTTTTCTAAACCTGTGAGACACATCGAAGTGGACACGGTTCGAAAAAATTAAGCTGGTTTTCAGTGAAAATTTTAACGGCTGATGAGAGATTTTGAGGTGATTCTGTCGCTTTAAGGACTTCCCACGGTGCGAGACGTCGCTCAGCGCTCTCAGCCGCTGTCGTCAGCCTGTTCAAGCTGAAAACCTCCACATTTCAGGTTCTATTGATCCAGGACGTCGTGAGAGAACAGAGAAGTTTCAGAAGAAGTCGGTTTCAGCATTTTATCCGGATATTCCACTGTTAAAGGAGATTTTTTTAATGAAAGACGTGCGGACGGGTCCGCGCGTCGGGACACAGCCGCCGCGACGCTCCGCCACAGGAAAAACACTTCTGTTGAAAGCCTTAAGGACAAGTTGGAACATGTCCTGCCTGTTAAACAATTTCTCATATACTCACTCCACTGAAAGCCATCAAAAGCCGCCTGGATTTTACAAATGGTTATCAACACGGAGGTGTTTTTCCTGTGCCGCCGCACCGCGTCGGCTGCGTCCCGACGCACGGACCCGCCCGCACATCTTTCATTAAAAAAATCTCCTTTAACAGTGGAATATCCGGATAAAATGCTGAAACCGACTTCTTCTGAAACTTCTCTGTTCTCTCACGACGTCCTGGATCAATAGAGCCTGAAATGTGGAGGTTTTCAGCTTGAACAGGCTGACGACGGCGGCTGAGAGCGCTGAGCGACGTCTCGCACCGTGCAAAGTCCTTAAAGCGACAGAATCACCTCAAAATCTCTCATCAGCCGTTAAAATTTTCACTGAAAACCAGCTTAATTTTTCGAACCGTGTCCACTTCGATGTGTCTCACAGGTTTAGAAAAAATTTTGATCAAACAACGCGCCAGTCTCTCAGCAACTTCTCAGACAAAGGAATTCCGACGAGGGGCTGGACGACTCCTCCCACAAGGAGTGCTCACAGGCGAATGACGTCACCGACAGGCGTGGAAAAACTCACGCATGCGCACGAGGGTTCAAGCATGTCTGACGTAAAAACATATGAATGAAATCCATATAGTTTTTGAAAAAAATAAAAAGGACCGTTACTTTATTGACAGCCCTCGTATAGTAGCGTTCAGAATAATAGTAGTGCTATGTGACTGAAAAGATTAATCCAGGTTTTAAGTATATTTCTTATTGTTACATGGGAAACAAGGTACCAGTAGATTCTCACAAATCCAACAAGACCAAGCATTCATGATATGCACATTCTTAAGGCTATGAAATTGGGCTATTAGTAAAAAAAAGTAGAAAAGGGGGTGTTCACAATAATAGTAGTGTGGCATTCAGTCAGTGAGTTCGTCAATTTTGTGGAACAAACAGGTGTGAATCAGGTGTCCCCTATGTAAGGATGAAGCCAGCACCTGTTGAACATGCTTTTCTCTTTGAAAGCCTGAGGAAAATGGGACGTTCAAGACATTGTTCAGAAGAACAGTGTAGTTTGATTAAAAAGTTGATTGGAGAGGTGAAAACTTATATGCAGATGCAAAAAATTATAGGCTGTTCATCTGCAATGGTCTCCAATGCTTTAAAATGGACAAAAAAAAAAACCAGAGAGGCGTGGAAGAAAACGGAAAACAACCATCAAAATGGAAAGAGGAATAACCAGAATGGCAAAGGCTCACCCATTGATCAGCTCCAGGATGATCAAAGACAGTCTGGAGTTACCTGTAAGTGCTGTGACAGTTAGAAGACTCCTGTGTGAAGCTAATTTATTTGCAAGAATCCCCCGCAAAGTCCCTCTGTTAAATAAAAGACATGTGCAGAAGAGGTTACAATTTGCCAAAGAACACATCAACTGGCCTAAAGAGAAATGGAGGAATATTTTGTGGACTGATGAGAGTAAAATTGTTCTTTTTGGGTCCAAGGGCCACAGACAATTTGTGAGATGACCCCCAAACTCTGAATTCAAGCCACAGTTCACAGTGAAGACAGTGAAGCATGGTGGTGCAAGCATCATGATATGGGCATGTTTCTCCTACTATGGTGTTGGGCCTATATATCACATACCAGGTATCATGGATCAGTTTGGATATGTCAAAATACTTGAAGAGGTCATGTTGTCTTTATGCTGAAGAGGACATGCCCTTGAAATGGGTGTTTCAACAAGACAATGACCCCATGCACACTAGTAAATGGGCAAAATCTTGGTTCCAAACCAACAAAATTAATGCTTCGCAGATGTGAAGAAATCATGAAAAACTGTGGTTATACAACTGAATACTAGTTTAGTGATTCACAGGATTGCTAAAAAAGCAGTTTGAACATAATAGTTTTGAGTTTGTAGCATCAACAGCAGATGCTACTATTATTGTGAACACCCCCTTTTCTACTTTTTTACTAATACCCCAATTTCATAGCCTTAAGAGTGTGCATATCATGAATGCTTGGTCTTGTTGGATTTGTGAGAATCTACTAAATCTACTGGTACCTTGTTTCCCATGTAACAATAAGAAATATACTCAAAACCTGGATTAATCTTTTAGTCACATAGCACTATTATTATTCTGAACACTACTGTATATATATAAAGCTGCACAAGGTAGAAACTCACACACACAGGTGGTGCCAAGCTGATGCCACACGTTTCAACAGTCAGTGAGCTTCTTCATAAAACAAGCTATGTGCATTTTCTCCGTGTACAGACCCTGTTCTGACTGTAGCCTTTAAATATGAAACTGATAATTTGATATGGATTCACATTACTGAACTGTCTTGCAGGTGCCAGTGTTCAGCAGGTGGCAGCACAGCATGATGTCTTTCTTTTCATGTGGATTCCTGAATGTTCAAATCATGGGTGTTTCAAAGGATTTGAAAATTTTATTTAATTCATTTATTTATTTTAGCTCAGATTTATACTCCACATCTGTCTGCACACTCCTGTACAATTGGTGGCAGTATGCACCTAATGTCAGTTACAATCTACCAGTTAACTACTACAAGGAGGATTTGAAACGTTCAAACTAAGTTGGTTCCACTCCTCCAGCCAAGGCAAAGGAGTTGGTATTGGGTTATTTGGTCACATGAGTTTTAGTCAGGATTCTGACATTTTGCTGACTGGCTGAGACACACCGCTCTCTGATTGGCTGCAGCCTTTGTTTACAACATTTCAAAATCAAAATGCCAGCAATGCAAGGAGGATGGTAAGTTGGTTCCACTCCTCAAACCTCCAAATGTTTTTGGTTGCCGTGCAAATTCCAGACACACAAAGCAAATACCTGGTTTCCATTTTGGTTTGACAGGGGTGAGATAAACTCCCACCCCCAAAATTTGTGACATTTTGCAACTAGTTTGTCTCACTTTTCAAATCTTTCGGTTTGTTTTTCACATTTTCAGCGGTTATGCCACAGCCAATCACAGAGCGTGGCATGACAGCCAATAGCGGCCGACGTATCAGATGGACCAATCACAGCCATGTTTTCAAAAACACGCTACCATTCTCTTTGTACAAGAGATTGTGGTACCAGTGCTATGTTCAAAGTTTTCTGTTGCATTACAGAGGAATACTATTTGCTTGGTGTCTATCTAATCTTGAGTTCCAGATTTACTTTGTGTTCCTTTTCACATGTGGACTCTGAAACATTGTTCAAAGCATGAGTTTTCATAGGTTTCAAAATATTTTGAAGCATTTTTTTGAGTCAGCCATTACTAATTTTCAGTCACAATGAAAGGTTTTGGCACCATCCCCAGGCACATGTTCTATTTTTAATATATTTAAACACATTTCTCATTATGCTGTATATGTTGTCTCAAATTTATCCAAGTACTGTGCATCATGTTTCTGTCCCAGGCTGCTAGCTTAACATCCTTTGTTCACTGATGCTTAAATGAGGGGTGGAATATAGTGATACTTCTTGTTGTGATACTTCTGACATCACAAGCATGGGCACTGACGTGGTTTGCAACAACGTGTGTAAATTGATACCATGAAAGTGAGAAATTATGGCGTCTTTGAGTTCAGGAAGCGATTAGGCGGGCTTTGTTTGAAACCTACACAGTACCGCAAAAGCAAGGTATTTCTGCACGCTAACCTACAATGAAGGTCTTTGTAGGCTTCCAGGTCTGTCAACAAACCCACATGACCAGATTCACAACGTCATGAGAAGTATTGCTATATAAGTATATGGGCTATATAACATAGGCAAAACAAAGTTGGTTATGGGATTAAAGCATCAAAGTTGCATCAAATGTTGACCATAACATTTTATTACAGAGATTAGAGCATACCATAGATATTAAAGGCACTGCGCTGCGGTGGTTTGAATCATATTTATCTAATAGATTACAATTTGTTCATGTAAATGGGGAGTCTTCTTCACAGACTAAGGTTAATTATGGAGTTCCACAAGGTTCTGTGCTAGGACCAATTTTATTCACTTTATACATGCTTCCCTTAGGCAGTATTATTAGAAAGCATTGCTTAAATTTTCATTGTTATGCAGATGATACCCAGCTTTATCTATCCATGAAGCCAGAGGACACACACCAATTAGTTAAACTGCAGGAATGTCTTACAGACATAAAGACATGGATGACCTCTAATTTCCTGCTTTTAAATTCAGATAAAACTGAAGTTATTGTACTTGGCCCCACAAATCTTAGAAACATGGTGTCTAACCAGATCCTTACTCTGGATGGCATTACCCTGACCTCTAGTAATACTGTGAGAAATCTTGGAGTCATTTTTGATCAGGATATATCCTTCAATGCACATATTAAGCAAATATGTAGGACTGCTTTTTTGCATTTGCGCAATATCTCTAAAATTAGAAAGGTCTTGTCTCAGAGTGATGCTGAAAAACTAATTCATGCATTTATCTCCTCTAGGCTGGACTATTGTAATTCATTATTATCAGGTTGTCCTAAAAGTTCCCTGAAAAGCCTTCAGTTAATTCAAAATGCTGCAGCTAGAGTACTGACGGGGACTAGAAGGAGAGAGCATATTTCACCCATATTGGCCTCTCTTCATTGGCTTCCTGTTAATTCTAGAATAGAATTTAAAATTCTTCTTCTTACTTACAAGGTTTTGAATAATCAGGTCCCATCTTATCTTAGGGACCTCTTAGTACCATATCACCCCAAAAGAGTGCTTCGCTCTCAGACTGCAGGCTTACTTGTAGTTCCTAGGGTTTGTAAGAGTAGAATGGGAGGCAGAGCCTTCAGCTTTCAGGCTCCTCTCCTGTGGAACCAGCTCCCAATTCGGATCAGGGAGACAGACACCCTCTCTACTTTTAAGATTAGGCTTAAAACTTTCCTTTTTGCTAAAGCTTATAGTTAGGGCTGGATCAGGTGACCCTGAACCATCCCTTAGTTATGCTGCTATAGACTTAGACTACTGGGGGGTTCCCATGATGCACTGAGTGTTTCTTTCTCTTTTTGCTCTGTATGCACCACTCTGCATTTAATCATTATTGATTGAGCTCTGCTCTCTTCCACAGCATGTCTTTTTCCTGATTCTCTCCCCTCAGCCCCAACCAGTCCCAGCAGAAGACTGCCCCTCCCTGAGCCTTGTTCTGCTGGAGGTTTCTTACTGTTAAAAGGGAGTTTTTCCTTCCCACTGTTGCCAAGTGCTTGCTCACAGGGGGTCGTTTTGACCTTTGGGGTTTTTCTGTAATTATTGTATGGCTTTTGCCTTACAATATAAAGTGCCTTGGGGCAACTGTTTGTTGTGATTTGGCGCTATATAAATAAAATTGATTTGATTTGATTTGAAGTTCACCACAAACTAATCAGACCAACCTTGTTATGCTCTGTTTAATTTGGTGGGTTACGAGATGATAGCATTCGGGCAGGGGGTGGTGGACAAGTCGTTAGTGGGCTTGGTTTCAGTGCTGAAGGTTCTTGGTTCAAACCTCACCCCTTCCACATTTCTCCATGTAATGTGGAGTTGCATCAGGAAGGGCATCCAGTGTAAAATGTGTGCCAAAACAACATGCCGATCTGCTGTGGCACCCGTGAGTGAAAACAAGGGTGCAACTGAAGGTACTTACTTTTTACAAGATGGTAGCATTTATTGTTTTTTAGTAGAGGTGAAACGATACACCAGCTCCATGATACGATACATATCGCAATACAGACTTACATCGTTGTTCACAGACATGAGGACAGTAATCTGTGGTGACTGACCTCTGTCCATTCTCCATGTAATGTGGAGTTCCATGTGGCGTACAACCTGTGCCAAGTCCATATACAGATCCATGTCAGATGTGCTGTGGTGACTTCAAGTGAAAAATGGGAGAAGCCAAAGGGACTTACTTAATCTGTGGTGAATGCTTTACCTTAAAGAAACAAATTATTCTGAAGCAGAAATTGTAATATTTAATGTTATCTGTTTTTATTTGTATATTCAGAAATAATATGTGATTCTTCCACAAGAGGTAATTATTTCTTCCATGCAGTAATTAACTTTTCATGGTAACACAAGAGCAATGACTCTCTCTCTCTCTCTCTCTCTCTCTATATATATATATATACACACACAGTGGTCCCTTGCTATAACGCGGTTCACCTTTCATGGCCTCGCAGTTTCACAAATTTTTTTAGTGCAATTTTGCATGCTTCTTTGTTTTTTTTGTTTTTTTTTAAACAGCGCATTGTGTTCTGCATCCTTATCTGATGGGCCGGTCGCGGCACCGGTCGGCATCACCACGATTGATCTCACTGCCTCCGATGCGCTAACTGAGTCTGCGGGCTAGGTAAGCACCGCAGCGGGCCGTTCACACCGCCCCCCTCTCTGCTGTGCGGAGCTGCGGACAACCTTGGCTACAGGTCCAGAGACCTGTTTTGCTCGCTGTTTTGATGTGGCGTGCTCCGCCAGCCCGCAAGGACAGACTTCTTGCGGAAAAATCCGCAGCGCCCGCTGCATGGTCTCGGTAACCGCAACCTCAGAGCTCCGTGGCCATGACTTCATTCTTTGCGGGTCCCACATCCATACCCCTGGAGGCAGTGAGCGAAGGGAGAGCACGCGCAGTGTTCTGTATGTGTCTGTTCATAATCTTCTTGCCCAGAAGAAAAAAGAGAGAAAAGTGGCACACAGGAGAGAAAAGTGAGAAAATGTTAATGCCTGTTTGAGAAAAGTGTATAAAGTGTGTAGTGAGGGGTTTTACAGCCTTAAGACATCTATAATAATTGTAAAAAAATAACGCTGACTACTTCGTGGATTTCGCCTATTGCAGGTTATTTTTAGAACGTAACTCCCACGATAAATGAGGGACCACTGTGTGTGTATATATATATATATATATATATATATATATATATATATATATATATATATATATATATATATATATGATTCAGTACAGGCCCCATGAATCCATTATGAGTGTACGTGATGTATTGTTTCACCCCTCTTTGTCTACAAAAGCTGGCTGGGATGAACTAATTCACCCACTCATCTGTATTTTGTCTACCCAAGCCCTACAATGTTACCAGCATGGTGAACAACCATGTCTACATTTTGACCAGGCGATCGCAAATTAAACACTTTTTTCTATCTGTTATTTTTCTGCTTCATTGCCACTGGAATGCAATTCAAACAGGAACAGTCTAAGAGCTTTAACTGTATCTAAACTAAGCAATGAATCATGTTGTATGGCTGGGGGGCCTGGCTGCCTTTTTGTTTCTGTCTTTTGTTTTTCCTTCCAGGTGGCTTGCATTTGGGACTGAGTGGCTGTGTTGCTGAGGTTATCAGGACCTCACCCTGATCACCTGCGGCTCGTCAGGACTCACAGCTGAGGTGCATCTATATGGATTGGAACATGGTGGCATTTAAGACTGGAGTATACAGTGTGTATTTGCCAGAGACTCGACCTTGTGACCAGACGGGTGAGATCGTCGTCTCGGGAGCCATCTCATCATCAGTGGATGCAGAGAACGTCCAGGGTTTGATGCACGGTCTGTGAAAGAGGAGGGGGTGAGGTCTCACGCTCGTCAGCACACTTCCTGAGGTACGTTAGATTTTGTGACTAACATTTATACAGTCAGTAAATGTGGTGTCCCTCACACCTTTATTATATTGAGCTGTATGTTAGTCATGTATCGGCTTCCACTGCAGTGGAGTTTTGTGAACTGGATGTTCCATGCCTGCAGGTTGGGAAGCTGATTAGTAATCAAGCCAGGAAGTGTTTGCTGTTTGTACACCTTTAAGTGTTCTCTCTGTGTGTAGAGTGTGGACTCGCATAATGGTTCCTTCTTTCACAGACTCGGTTTGTTGCGGCCACCTGGGGGGTGTCGGCGGGGTCCTTGGGTCCGAACAGCTTCTGGCTCCGGACCGTTAGCGCTGCTGGGAGCGCACCACGCCAGACCGCACTTTCTTTTGTTATTTTTTGTATCACTGTTATGTATTAAATTCAGTTAGCCTTTGTACCGTGCTCTGCTTATTTCATACTGGGTCCTTAAAACGCTGGTCGGTTCTCCGAGCTGCGTCCGACACATAACAAATCAGTTAAGTTTGGGCTAAAGAGTAAACAGCTCTGGTGCCAGGACAGCTTAGCTTGGCTACACACCGTCAGTACTAATAGCATCCCGGCACAAAGTATCGCTATGGAAACCTCAAGGCCCTAGCTGGATCCCACATCGGTCTGTACTGGAATGAAAGTGGAGATGGAAAAGCAGAAGGAAGGCAAGAAACAAAACAACAAGGCATAAAATAATGACTGGGAGAGAAAGAAAGGAAACGGTGAATGGGAGTGAGAAAGATGACGAGGGAGGAGACGGGTGAGCCAAAAAGTCAGGAGGAGAGAGCATGTGGGTGGGTTGCAGGGTTGAGTGATTGGTGGATTGAAGCTGGTGAGGAGCCAGATCCCTGTGCTTAGCATGAAAACAGGCAGAGCAGTGTGCTGCAGCCGAGGCTGAGCTTCAATTCAGCTGGAAGAAAAAGCTCCTTTCCCCCAAAAATCTGCACTCTCATCTTCTCCCCTCCCCCAGCATCCCTCACACTATCCATCACCCGCTCTATTCTGCTGCCTGACCACCTCTCTCAGCACCACTTTGAAACAGGCCAGATGGGCTCAATGAAACACACCCCAACATCTGACGCCCTCTAAATCACCCTAATGGCACTTCGGCTCTCGCTTCTTTTCTATCCCAAAACAGCATCGCTCATCCATCAGCTGAAAATGTCACCACAATACTGGAACATGTAGCATATAAGTAATTAGCGTCTGAAATAACCTAATGCCTCTGAGGGTAGACAGTTCAGTGCAGTTCTGAGTTTCATAAATACACTCAACAAAAATATAAACGCAACACTTTTGGTTTTGCTCCCATTTTGTATGAGATGAACTCAAAGATCTAAAACTTTTTCCACATACACAATATCACCATTTCCCTCAAATATTGTTCACAAACCAGTCTAAATCTGTGATAGAGAGCACTTCTCCTTTGCTGAGATAATCCATCCCACCTCACAGGTGTGCCATATCAAGATGCTGATTAGACACCATGATTAGTGCACAGGTGTGCCTTAGACTGGCCACAATAAAAGGCCACTCTGAAAGGTGCAGTTTTATGACACAGCACAATGCCACAGATGTCGCAAGATTTGAGGGAGTGTGCAATTGGCATGCTGACAGCAGGAATGTCAACCAGAGCTGTTGCTCGTGTATTGAATGTTCATTTCTCTACCATAAGCCATCTCCAAAGGCGTTTCAGAGAATTTGGCAGTACATCCAACCAGCCTCACAACCGCAGACCACGTGTAACCACACCAGCCCAGGACCTCCACATCCAGCATGTTCACCTCCAAGATCGTCTGAGACCAGCCACTCGGACAGCTGCTGAAACAATCGGTTTGCATAACCAAAGAATTTCTGCACAAACTGTCAGAAACCGTCTCAGGGAAGCTCATCTGCATGCTCGTCGTCCTCATCGGGGTCTCGACCTGACTCCAGTTCGTCGTCGTAACCGACTTGAGTGGGCAAATGCTCACATTCGCTGGCGTTTGGCACATTGGAGAGGTGTTCTCTTCACGGATGAATCCCGGTTCACACTGTCCAGGGCAGATGGCAGACAGCATGTGTGGCGTCGTGTGGGTGAGCGGTTTTCTGATGTCAATGTTGTGGATCGAGTGGCCCATGGTGGCGGTGGGGTTATGGTATGGGCAGGCGTCTGTTATGGACGAAGAACACAGGTGCATTTTATTGATGGCATTTTGAATGCACAGAGATACCGTGACGAGATCCTGAGGCCCACTGTTGTGCCATACATCCAAGAATATCACCTCATGTTGCAGCAGGATAATGCACGGCCCCATGTTGCAAGGATCTGTACACAATTCTTGGAAGCTGAAAATGTCCCAGTTCTTGCATGGCCGGCATACTCACCGGACATGTCACCCATTGAGCGTGTTTGGGATGCTCTGGACCGGTGTATACAACAGCGTGTACCAGTTCCTGCCAATATCCAGCAACTTCGCACAGCCATTGAAGAGGAGTGGACCAACATTCCACAGGCCACAATTGACAACCTGATCAACTCTATGCGAAGGAGATGTGTTGCACTGCATGAGGCAAATGGTGGTCACACCAGATACTGACTGGTATCCCCCCCAATAAAACAAAACTGCACCTTTCAGAGTGGCCTTTTATTGTGGGCAGTCTAAGGTACACCTGTGCACTAATCATGGTGTCTAATCAGCATCTTGGTATGGCACCCCTGTGAGGTGGGATGGATTATCTCAGCAAAGGAGAAGTGCTCACTATCACAGATTTAGACTGGTTTGTGAACAATATTTGAGGGAAATGGTGATATTGTGTATGTGGAAAACGTTTTAGATCTTTGAGTTCATCTCATACAAAATGGGAACAAAACCAAAAGTGTTGCGTTTATATTTTTGTTGAGTGTATTTGTTGTAAAAGTAAGTTACACACTTTGCTATGTTTGTCGTCCAAACAAACATTATTAGGCTGCTGAGTCACACAATTATAAGTTCAAATCAACATATAGACATACGAGGTCCGTTCAAAAAGTATCCACAGCGTACTAAACACTTATTTTTGAATGTGTTTGCACCTGTTGGGCTATAGTTATTAATATACATAGACACATTGAGCACCCTTTAAAGATGATGTCTTGGTGGAGTACCGTGCTTGGAGTCCCTAGGAATAAGCACATATGTGTGGATTTAAACATTTGGGTTTCACCACCTTCTTATAACTGGTGATAAAGGGAGGGTTGTAACTGCACCAGTACTAAAATATGTATATTTATTTTCTGAAATCTGTGTCTTCTTGCCAAAGCATGACTTTATTTATACTATTTCACTAAAGAATAAACATGGTTAATAAAGGTCAGATGAAGAAAGGAGCTTTGGGTTGTCAAGTTAACCTTATAAGTTGGAATGTTAAATTCTTAAATCATCCTGTGTGTTGTGTGGGCCGCCCGAAGAGGAGGTACTGCTGGCTCACCACCAGAGGGCGCCCTGCCTGTCGTCGGGTTTCAGGCACCAGAGGGCGCAGTCGCCTCTCAGGAGCACCAGGAGCACCGGTACTGACAGCTGTCAGTCATCACTCATCTTCACACCACACCATAAAAGCCTGGGAGAGACATCACAACTCTGCCGAGTTATCAGCTTACCCGTTAGATAAACCGACTCAGCTGTTTTGTGCCGTTCGCACATTCATTGTAACAGAGGTCTTTGCAGTTGTGACTTATACTTGCAGCTTGTAGCTGAGTTTGTGGGAAGTTTGGAGGAGTTGGCGTCTCCACTCCTCACTTCTGACTGACTGAGTATAACCATTGACACTGCACATTCTCCAGTTTTCCTCTGCACTCTGGGAGTATTTGGATTTATTCCTACAAGAGGATTTCTGTGAGTTGCTGACTGTTTGCTGGGTGTAAACACACCCACCTTTAACCTGTGTCTGTTCCTGCCAGCCAGCAGTACCGGATCTGACAGCTGGAAGCGGTGGCCACCTGGGGACTCAGGACTTGGCAGCTCCGGTGTGTTGTAGGTCTCCGTTGGCGGTGGAACCTCGCAGGTCCCGGCTCTTCTCTGGATAGGCGTCTCCTACCCTCGGGCCTGCCCACGCGACATCTTTTGTGTAGCTTGATTGACAGACTAAAAGCAGCATTTGACCTGTTGTGCACATTTGCAGCAATAAATTGTATTTATTGGCATCTCTATTGGCCGTTCATTTACGCCCCCTGGTGTGGGTCCGTCCATTTCACTTTCCCCAACACTGTGAAGCGTAAGAAGGTACTCACTCATCTTAACAAGCTTAATGTAAATATTGCTTTCCTCCAAGAAACACACTTGCTCACAGCAGATCATTCCAGACTACAGGGAGGGTGGATAGGACAATCATTCCACTCCAATTTTAATAGCAAATCCAGAGGCACAGCCATTTTAATTTATAAAGGTGTTCCATTCACCCTGTCCAAAACTATAACAGATTTCCACGGTAGATTTGTTATAGTTACAGGAAAGTTATATGAAACACCTGTCATTCTAGCAAACCTCTATGCGCCTAACTGGGACGATCATTCATTTTTTACCAATTTTTTCTCGCAGCTACCTGATATGGACTCCCATCATCTTATATTAGCAGGAGATTTCAACTGTTGTTTCTCTACTTTGGACCGTAGTTCAACCAACACTTTACACTTAACTAAAGCTGCTCAGGTAGTTCAACTCTTTCTTCGTACATTTGGTATCTGTGACGCCTGGCGTTTTCTAAACCCTACATCTAGGTCATATTCCTTTTTCTCTGTTGTTCATAAAACATATTCACGAATAGACTATTTTTTTATAGATAAAAATCTTATACCCTTATTACCCAATGTGATTATAATGCAATTGTTATCTCAGATCATGCCCCATTGTCTCTCACACTAGAAATACCTGTTTCACAAGTCTCCTACCATCCCTGGCGCCTGAATAATCAATGGCTTGCAGATAATGATTTCGTAGAATTTATCTCATCTGAAATAATATTATTTTTGGAATATAACAGAACACTAGGTATGTCATCCTCGACAGTATGGGAAACATTGAAAGGTTACATTCGGGGCCAAATTATATCATATTGTACCCCAAAAAATAAAGAGTATCATAAAAACCTAAAGAGACTAACAGAAGACATTCTAAATTTAGACACACAGATAGCTAACGCCCCTTCGCAGAACTTATTAAAGCAACAAATAATGCTGCAAACTGAATTTAACCTCTTGTCAACCAAACATACCATTCATTTAATAAACAGATCACAACATAAAAGTTATGAGCATGGTGAAAAGATTGGTCGCATTCTCGCACAGCAACTACATCAGAAAACTGCATCTCAGTGTATTCCTGAAATAAAAGACGAACTTAATATAAAACATACAAATCATTCTCAAATTAACCAGACCTTCTACAAGTTTTACTCTAAATTATATACATCTGAATCCTTAAAAGACTCAAGTTTATTCAAGTCTTTCTTTGACAAATTAAATGTACCAACCATTGATGAGCAGGGAGCAGCCACTTTAGACAAGCCATTTACAAAGTCAGAACTCCTTTCAGCTGTGAATTCTATGCAAAATGGTAAAAGTCCAGGCCCTGATGGATTCTCCAGTGAATTTTTTAAAACCTACAGTAAGCAGCTAGCTCCAATTTTGCTGTCTGTGTACCAGGAAGCATTTTTATCTGGCATGCTTCCTCAGACTATACGTCAAGCAACAATTGCTCTTATTCCAAAAAAGGACAAAAACTCATTAGAGTGTAGCTCTTATCGACCCATCTCTTTATTAAATGTAGACAGTAAACTTCTTGCAAAAATGCTTGCCCAATGCCTGGAAAATGTGATACTGATGTTAATCTCAGACGACCAGACAGGATTTATTAAAAATCGTCAGTTATCTTCCAACATATGTAGGCTTTTAAATGTTCTTTATGATCCCACTCCAAGTCAACAGAGGTGATAATTGCATTTGACGCCGAAAAGGCATTTGACCGGGTGGAATGGGATTACCTTTTCTACACTTTGGGTCGTTTTGGCTTTGGACAGAAGTTTATCCACTGGATTGAAATTGTCTATTCACTCCCTATGGCAGCAGTTCGCACCAATAATAATATTTCCAAATTTTTTCAGCTCCAACGCGGCACTAGACAGGGTTGCCCTCTGTCCCCCCTTCTTTTCGCTTTAACAATAGAACCTCTGGCCATAGCCCTTCGTTGTAGTAGTGATATAAAGGGAGTGGTAAGAGGTGGCACTGAAAACAGAGTGTCACTATATGCTGATGATTTGCTTTTGTATCTAAACGACCCAGTTGTAACTTTACCAAAAGCACTGGATCTGCTTAAATTGTATGGAAAATTATCAGGTTATAAAATAAACTTGCAGAAAAGTGAACTCATGCCAGTTGGTTCTACTTGTCAGCTGGCTTCGCTCCACTCACTATCTCTCCCAATTAGAATAAGTCAATATAGAATTAAATATTTAGGTATATGGGTAACTCAGAGGTGTAAAGACCTGTATCAAGCAAACTTTCTTCCGCTTTTGAATAGCCTAATAAAAGACCTGGATTGTTGGAATCTGATACCACTTTCTTTAGGAGGTAGAATAAATGTTGTAAAAATGAATGTTATGCCACGTTTTTTGTTTCTTTTCCAATGTATTTCCCTTTTTTCTAACAAAATCTTTTTTTTCCTCAATTAATAAGCTCATATCTACTTTTATTTGGAACAAAAAGACCCCCAGAATAAAAAAAGAAACATTACAATGTCACTGTTTGCACGGTGGACTGTCCTTACCCAATTTTCAGTATTACTACTGGGCTGCTAATATAAAAAAATGTATTGCACTGGATTCATTTACCTCAGGGTGACTGCGGTCCAAAGTGGTTACAACTCGAACATGCTTCATGTTCACTTGTCTCTCTCTCTAAATGCATTAGTATGTTCACAATTACCTCCTCCAGAACCTTTGTCCTTATACAGTAATAACCCAGTGGTGAGACATACATTAAAAATATGGAACCAGTTTCATCGTGCATTTTCCCTGACAGATATGTTAAAAGACACCCCATTAGTAAGGAATAATATGTTCAAACCCTCGCTAACAGATAAAGCTTTTAAACTCTGGGTCGATAACGGAGTAAAGAGGGGTAAAGATTTGTATTTGAATGGTACTTTTGTGACTTTTGAATACTTAGTAACACAGTACGGTATTCCTCGCTCACATTTTTTTTAGATATCTCCAGCTCCGTAGTTTTATTTCAACTAATTTCAAATGTTTCCCATCACTTCCAGTAGAATCTCTATCAGATAAAATCTTCAGGATGCCCCCCCAGCTCAAAGAAACTATTGGCAAAGTGTACTCATTAATTAGCTCAGATAATTAAAAACCCTTAGACATATTGAAATCTAAGTGGGAAGAGGAACTAAATATAGTAATGTCTGATGACGAGTGGCAAGATGCGCTTGATGCTATACACCTATCCTCAATTTGTCAAAGACATAGGGTTATTCAATTTAAAGTAGTCCATCGCCTACATTGGTCTAAGGTCAAACTTGCTCAAATACAACATAATTTGGATGATACATGCGACCGTTGTCGTTCAGAGTCTGGCACTCTAACTCATATGTTCTGGAGTTGCTCAAAGCTGGCCGAATTTTGGAAGACAGTCTTTAAATTCTTCTCACGTGTTAAAAACTCACATTGAACCATCCGCTGTCACAATAATCTTTGGGGTGACATCACCCAAACTGAGACTAAATGCTGGGAGTAAAGCAATGATTGCGTTTGCAACTCTGTTGGCAAGACGATTAATTCTTACAAAATGGAAGGATAAATCTCCGCCCACATTTAAACAATGGGTTGCCGATCTCATGTATCATCTGACCTTGGAGCACATCCGTTACTCTTTACAGGGCAACTCAAAAAAATTTAGGACTATTTGGCAACCAGTTCTGAGGACAGTTGGAGAAATGGACTCTGTTTTGATTGTCTGATGGTTGGGATGTGTAAGTTGTTGTAATCTGAGTCTTTTCTGTGTTGTTGTCAAGAAGAAGGATGTCTCATTTAATCTTTGAAACAACTAGGACTGTAATGTTGATGATTTTTATTTGTTTATTTGAATTTTTCACCCTATCTTTCTATTTGTCTGTTTGCTTATCTGTTTTCAAAATTATTTAGTGTATTTATTCATTTAAAATTTTTTTTGTTTGTTTTTTTTGCTTTGGTTTGTCTGCTGTCTTATTGCAGATCAATATATATTTTTTGTTTGTTTGTAAATCACTGGTGCAGTGGGGAGGGGGGGGGGTTTCTTTTGTTCTTCTGTTTTTGTTCATTATAAGAAAAACACAATAAAAAGAATTTTCTAAAAAGTATCCACAGCCGTAAAAAAATATAGTTACCTGCCTGAGAGAGGGAAGAAGATGAGACTACAGATGTTGGGGGAAAGGAGCTTTTTCTTCCAGCTGAGTTAAATCCCCTTCAAAGCAGTCTCCTTGGGACTGCACACTCTTGTTCCAGTGGTTCTGCCATTTTTGGAAGCATTTCTGGAAGGTCTCTTTTGGAATGGTGTCCAGCTGGGCCATCACGTTCCGCATGATGACTCAAATCGAGTCACTTTTAGTGTTGTGTTGATCTTGGGGAACACCCAAAAGTGAGAGAGAGCCAAAATGTAATGTACCAAACCTGTGCATATCCCCATCTCGTCCACAAGTTCTTGAATGGTGACACAATGGCCATCCATGACCAAAGTCTGTCTTCTGTCAATCATTTGGTCATTTCAATTTGTGGCTAGCCTACTGAAATGTGCCATGCTCTCCCATTTTTGAAGTGATTATACCACTATTATTTGCATTATGCTTATGACATGATCACCAAAATTTGCACACTTCTTGAGGGTCTATACCACATGCACCATATAATTTATAACATAATACACACACACACACACACATATATATATATATATATATATATATATATATATATATATATATATATATATATATATATATATATATATATATATATATATATTGTGGGCAGTCTAAGGCACACCTGGGCACTAATCATGGTGTCTAATCAGCATCTTGGTATGGCACACCTGTGAGGTGGGATGGATTATCTCAGCAAAGGAGAAGTGCTCACTATCACAGATTTAGACTGGTTTGTGAACAATATTTGAGGGAAATGGTGATATTGTGTATGTGGAAAAAGTTTTAGATCTTTGAGTTCATCTCATACAAAATGGGAGCAAAACCAAAAGTGTTGCGTTTATATTTTTGTTGAGTGTATGTGTGTGTGTGTGTGTACACACATAACATACAAACAGTTGCAATATGAAATAAAATGATTGCAAAAACCTCATTTTTCTTTTAAATTTCAGCAGACGACCTAAGATCAATGTATTTCTGAAAGTCAAAGTGGTCACACATTACTTAACCTCTATTTATGAGATATTTAGCAGGTTATTATTATTATTGTTATTATATATTCCAAAGGTGTTCTGCACTTTAAACGATAATCATGTTTTTGCACTGAAACTATTATAAGACAGATGAAACACAGTGAATCAGAAGAAAGGAGGTTGTTGATCTATGACTCATCATGTGAGATCATGTGCCATTTATATGTTCACGTCCTCTCTCGCGCGCGTGTGTGTGCACGAGTGTGAAATTGCAGCCTTCACAACAGCGTGTTTGTCATTTCATGTTCTTCTCTTTGGTCTCTGTCTGTGGTGCTGACAGAGAAAAATACAAGAAGTGCTTCAGACACACTTTTTCTCTATCACATCATCTCTGCTCCAGTCTGTGCTTTGGGTTTGATGCCTGCTCCATATCGACTGTACAACTCAGATTCTTCTCCACAACACAGAACAGTGATGACTACGGAACAAACAACAGGAGGCTATTTTCAGAAGAATATTGGAAAACGATGCTTGGAAACTATAAAAAGAGGCCTAAAGCAAGACCTAAATGGAGCACATCCATCGTTGCTGTGGGCGTAGTGGAGTCTGGAAAGCCTCCGGCACCCACTGAGGCTGTGTAAATCTGTTTGCCCACCACCCTTAAAGCAAATAAAAATTTTTATCTCTCTCTTACTTCTACTTGCAGCCCTTTGTTTCCTTTTAAGATCGTTTTTATTCGAGTGTATGTGTTTTGTGCAGTGCTTGCATGTATGTGACAGACAAAAAGGGAAGGAAACACAAAGGGATGTGCACATTTATTTATCTCAGTTTTTTGCCCTTTGACTCTCTTGCAGAGTCTGAATCGGTATGACAGAAACTGTTGCCCCCGCCTCTGTTAGTACATGGGTGATTTCAGTGTAGGTCCTAACTCATCGGTGTGGGCTTGGGCCTGACGGGGTGGGACCACGTTGGGACAAATATTTCAAAATGATACTTGTGTTCGGGTCGGTCTGGTCAAGTCAGCACAAAGACACTGAATGTACGGAATATTTGTGAAATGATTATGTTATAGTCCTGTCTCTTTAAGCTCAGCCACTCATAATGAATGACATGCTTTTGTTAACAGTGTAATTTAACATTTTTTTGTCTTGCTAGATCATTATAGAATCTATTTTTGTCGCTAGCAGAATGCTGAAGAGTCGACAGATGGCTGTAGTGAACGCTGATTGTGAATAAAGGGAGCGCTGTGATGCTAATACAATAATTTGCATAAAGGACTTTCAACTTCTAAAATAAATGATTTTTTTCTATTTTCTTAGCAGTGGGACAAAGCAGCAGTGGGCTGAAAAATGCAGCCGGACCACCATATTATATCACAGAGGGACTTCATTTATTCACAAGCAATTGCCATGATAAGGACCTAAAGTATTTGCAAATGTCATCTTCCTAAAGAAGGGCGTCTTATGTGAGTAGCAGTTTTTGTCAGGCCGTGATGGTGAAAGATGCAACAGGTCAGATTAAAAGGCTTTATGTACTCTGTGTGCTGGGTTAGCCAACAGCTCTTCATATGATGAAAAAGTTCATTTTTATTAATAATAATAAAAAAAAGAAAATATGGACTCTAACAGCTTTCTTCCTGTTTGAGGGGATTTGTTTAGGATGGAACAGCGATATTAACACTGTTGGGTTTGGACAGAAACATTGAGATGCCGTCGGGTTTGGTCACTACTCTGCTGGACGTGGGTCAGGTTTGGACAGAAATATGAGACCTTAACCACACTCTAGGTGAGTGTTGCCTTTTAGCATCATGTTATGTTACGCCTATTAGCATGGGATTATGTGAAGCTAGGTACTTTTCAAGATGTAAGCAATTAACTCCATCACTGACTTCTTGCTAAGGTCCTCAGCCACCACATGTATGTATTTTTTTTAAAGCATATTATAAATAAGAAAGTAGTCCTGTGACACAGTGACAGAATTTACCAATTATGAAATGCACCTGGATCAAATATATATAATTTAGAAGGACCTTGGAACATGTTGCTCATTATTTTCCCAATAACTGCTCTAAGAAAAAGACTAGTGATTCAACAAATTATAACCAAATTTATTGGCTGTAATCATAAAGTATATTTTATTTATCAACTCATATTTCATACATACTATGTCTAAAGAAACCTACTAAAATACCGAGCTGTTATTATTTGACAGATTTTATATACTTCATTCATTTAATTTAATAAATTTACTAAAATAGAGATTTTAAGTATTTTTATTTTGGTGAATTTCAGCTACAATACAGTAGATTTACTGTACTCGACATATTGACATTTATTCACTAATCCAATTTGTGAAATCACACATGACAGGAAGTCAGTAATCATCAGCTGGAGTAGGAGGTCAATACAAAGTAAACTCATTAATTACATTATTAAAATTACTCTCCATCTTTCTTTTCATTTCTTCTTAATATTTCTTTTTTTAAATAATTTCTGTACTATGAATAAAGTGTATGATGAATAGAAACTACTGATTAGTTTAATTTGTTCATTTAATCATTTATGTAGTTCTGGATCATCATCTGAGTTTGGCATGCTGAATTTTTTTGGGAACCTCCATGTCTACACCATAATGGGAACTTCCCACTAGTCCTAGAGTCCACTAGTCCTGGTTAGGGAGAACTTTAAAATCAGTTTGGGGTTGTAATATACACCATCAAATAATATAAAGAAGTTAAGATCAGTGGACCCGAGGACCTAGGAACTAGTAGAACCTCACAGCTATAACAGATTGAAATTTCAGCTCTTTAAGTCTGTTCTTCAGAAGTTGCACTAAAAAAAAAAAAAAAAAAAAAAAAAAAAATCCAAGCCAAAGATGAATTTTTACAATATGTTAGAGGTCAGCACTGAGTAGCTAAATGTTTTATCAGTTTAGCATTATGATAGTTAACTTTTCAGTTAGCAAATTAGTGGTTACCAAAGATAACTTTTAGGTTAGTTGTGCCTGTATACATATTCTCACTTTAATATTGGGATACATATATGTTTGCTTTCCTCACTGTAAAAGTTACTGTAAATGCAATATCTATCAATGAACATGCATCAATACATAAAGATGCATATCTTATTTTCAGTCTTTTCAGTATTATTCCACATATGAAGTTGCTGTAATTGTAACTTATTTTCATTCTGCTATGCAATCTGTTCCTGGTACTTACAGTGTGTCCTCTTACAGTGTGTCCTCCTCCACATTAAAGTTTCATTAAGCAAGTCTGTTCTAAATTACCAAAACTTTTAAATGCCTGGCAGAAAAACAAGAAAAAGCTTCTAATCTGTCACCTGGGCCTTCAAAAAACCACCTGCACTAGTTATATATATATATATATATATATATGGGAAGGATGATGAAAAGGACAATGAAAAGGACTTTTTTTCCATCAGATTTTTTTCAGAAGCTGTTAGAAACTGGCACCTGGAAACCATTCGAAAAATTTATCTGGCTTTCGGTGAAAATTTTGCGGGCTTCACAGAGAATAAGGACTGTTAACTGTCGCTTTAAGGACCCCTTTAAGGACCCCTTTAAGGACCCCTTTAAGGACGCTTGGCGCGCCGCACCCCGAGCTGCAACAACGCAGCACAAAACACCGTATCATTTCTAAACGGATAGCTCTGTGGATACGAGACATCGTGTGCTCTTTCTCCGGTAATCACAAGAGCTGGACATCAGCCATTTTCCAGCAGATTTGACTTTTAACCAGAGATTTTGTCGTGGAACGCCGCGCGGAGGCTTCGCGCGTCACGACCGATTCGCTTGATGAGCGAGACAAAGGAACACCTCCGTTTTAGCGTGTCAGTGGACAAGTTTGGACATGTCTAGCAGAGACAAAATCTCTGGTTAAAAGTGAAATCTGCCAGAAAATGGCTGATGTCCAGCTCTTGTGATTACCGGAGAAAGAGCACACGACGTCTAAGTATCCACAGAGCCATCAGCTTAGAAATTATCCAGTGGTTTGTGCTTAAAGGGGTCCTTAAAGCGACAGTTAACAGTCCTTATGCTCTGTGAAGCCTGCAAAATTTTCACCGAAAGCCAGATAAATTTTTCGAATGGTTTCCAGGTGCCAGTTTCTAACAGCTTCTGAAAAAAATCTGATGGAAAAAAAGTCCTTTTCATTCCGCCATTTCCAGACAATGAAATTCCGCCGAGGGGGCGGGACCACTCCTTCCCAAGGCGTGCTCACAGGCGAATGACGTCACCGACAGGCGTGGAAAAACTCACGCATGCGCACGAGGGTTCTAACTTGCCTGACGTAAAAACATATGAATGAAATCCATATAGTTTTTAAAAAAAATAAAAAGGACCGATACTTTACAGACAGCCCACGTATATATATATATATATATATATATATACATATACACACACACATTTCCTTTGCCTGTCCCTTTATCCACCCAATAATTACTGGTTTGAATTACCATCCAGTGTTAACCCTAGAAAGGAGTGCCAGAATGCACTCAATGGGCCATCATGAGTACTTCTGTTGTGCTGTAATTACTTCTGTTGCCGAGGAGATTTCTCTAATATCCCCGTCACACATATACCGACTGAGGCCGAATGGCATCAGAATGACACATCTGGCCACAAGCAGGAAGTACTGAGGTGAAGACATACGGACGGCAGTCTCTGAGCAGTCTACATAGTTGGTCCTATTCGCTCGGCTGTCCCGAGTGTGTTGCACATGTCAAAACTCTCTTGGTGCCATCGAGGTGGGACGCACATCTGACAGCGGTCTATGTGCAGTTTGTGCATCATGTGATCTCAATCTACATATTCTGACAGCATCATCACAGCATTTGAAACCATCTAATTGAGGTTGATTGAGCTCTGAGATGGATCGATCACAGCCACGTATGTCCATCTTCATTGGACCCCGACCAGATAAATGCCATGATTTTGTCCCGCCCCCGGATGCCCAGCATCTCTGGAGGTGAACGGAGCTGTGGGCTGGCCTGGATGCTGAGCTTCCACATGATGATTGGAGGATCAGTCAAAAGGCTGAATCCCAGTTTGATTGACAGCTATTTTGAGATATACACCATCACTTAATCACTGGAAGCTCAGTCCCATCACAGATTTTGCAAGTGAAGCTGAAAGACAAACTGCAACCCATTTCTTGGTATTTGCTCAGCAAAATTATTTGACCATTCCTATTGTTCATTCCTTACACTGTAAATAAACCACACTCATAGTATTTCCTTGTTTCAGTTTAACATAATGTACTGTGGAAGTTGGGATTTTCCCAGCATGCACTGGTTAGCATGTTTGCTGATAAAACTACCGGTTAACTACCGGTGCCGTTTCTTGCATGTTATGTGGTTTACATTCATTGCTGCTACTGTTATTTATGTCTTTTATGCAATCTAACATGAAGTATTTGTTTTGCCACACCATGAGTGTGAGCGTTAGCACAGCGAATGCCCTTCCACCAACACACGTACAATGTCAGTGTTTGATGATAAGGGGCGTGGTCTTGGTGTTGTGTGGTGTTTGGGGCACGAAAGCAGCCGTCAAACTGAGGTCAGCTCTCTGTCTGAGTTATTGTTAACAACACACTCATCTGATACAATGGTTTCAACGTTTAGTTTTTTGAGTTTAATGTTTTGTTAGTTTGTTTATCATTCATTCATACTGTTGGTTAGGTTGGAGTAAACTAGGCAGCTAACAAGGTGCACACACAAAGGCAGACAATGCTAATATTGTCGACCTGATTTAGTCAAGGCCATTTGGTAGTTTTCCTTATGAGGAGAAACTTAAAATTACAGCAGGGCAGATCAACACCTAAAACTGATTTGGTGCAAAATGTATAGAAAAGTAACAGGCCTTTTCAGCTCTCCTGGTATGACAAAGTTAGCTGGCTGACCTGAAGTGCTTTTTACAAAGAAAATATACTGTTGGCCATGCCTCTTCCTGAAACAATCTCAGGGACGTCTTGTCTGGTCAAAACTGGGATTTGAGGATCTGTCTAACTTTGACCGGGCACATAAAAGGCAGGAAAATACAGATGAACATGTGAGTCCATGTGCCATTGAGAGGACACTGGTCAAGGCCCTGGAAAAGACCATAGGGTCACAGACCATCTTGAAAAGCAGAATTTATGTATAAATAAATTTACTAATTTTATGATGTAATCCTACATTGAGTTTCCCCTCTTAGAAAGACCAGCAGCCGCCACTGTTCTGTTTTGAAACTCTGCAAAGCGTTTATGTGTTTGTGCTGCAGGTTATGGTTCGAGAGAATTTCCAACTTGCAGACAACTGTGGGACCTTGAGTATGTGTAAAAAGGCTATTGTACACTATGAACACTCTTACTGACATTTATTGCATTATATTTCTATTTTGGGGCCCGTACTTTCAGTATAGTCTGTGTATTTGTTTATCATTCTTCATAAGCAGAAACACTCTTTTTGTAAATACAGATATAACACAATCACTAAGAGGTGATAGAATTTTGAATCATTTGGGTGGCGGTCAATTCTATGATACTGTACTGGGTCGAATGAGGCAATTAATATAAAGGGCATGTCTACAAAGTATGACTGGTGTCAATTATTTTGACTTTATATATATATATATATAAATAAATATGGTGGATGCGGTGATGACTGAACAGGCTCAGACTTGATGAGCACTGTTTCTGACAAATGCTGCACGTGGTTGCTGTGGAAGCTTCTGCCAGGCAGGACTTACTCTCTCCTTCCATCTTTTCATCTGTGTAGTTTCTCTGCATTTTTTTGAAGGCTTCCACTCCCGTGTGGATCACTCCTCACCAGCTGGCTCAGTCCCTCACTTGTTCTTCCCAGGTCTTCCAGTCAATGGAGCAGCTCTTGAGGTTGTGCTTTTCTTCTGCCCTCCTCTGGACCATTTCCTTTGCTCAGTTTGGAGTAGAAGATCTGCTTGGGAAGTCAGCAGTCATCCATCCTAACAAGGTGACCCACCCACCAAACCTGTTTCTTGATGATGACACACACTGTGCTTTGGAGTGTGGCTTCAACCAGGACACTGATGTTGTAACAAATTGTTACAATTAACTGTGTGTTTCCGATATAAAAAATGAAGTTTTGCATATACATTATGCATAGCATTTACCATTAATTCAGGTACAATACAATTGTAGTGAATATGGCCACAGACATATTGTTAAGGAATCAAAAGTCTCCTTAATTTTCCACTTTAAAAAAGAACTAACTTTCCAGACATTTCTAAGATTAGAATGTCTGAAGCTGAAGGACTGTGTTATCACTTGATTTGGTGTCAGGCACTGAAAGCCCCTGACTTTTCACAAAGTGACCAGTCTCCTGGCTAAATTTATGACACCTCTGGAAAGCTTCAACAAACAATCCCTATGGATCAAAGAGCCTTGTTGAAATGGTACCAGGAAATATCAACACCCAAGTACTCTGTAATCAATTTATAGCATCTCAGAAGAAGCCCTCCAAGCAAACTGTTTCTGTTAATCACTTCCCTAGGATGGGTTTAAGAGACTCCGTTAGGTTATACGAGGGCTGTCAATAAAGTAACGGTCCTTTTTATTTTTTCAAGAACTATATGGATTTCATTCATATGTTTTTACGTCAGACATGCTTGAACCCTTGTGCGCTTGCGTGAGTTTTTTCACGCCTGTCGGTGTCGTCATTCGCCTGTGAGCACTCCTTGTGGGAGGAGTCGTCCAGCCCCTCGTCGGAATTCCTTTGTCTGAGAAGTTGCTGAGAGACTGGCGCTTTGTTTGATCAAACTTTTTTCTAAACCTGTGAGACACATCGAAGTGGACACGGTTCGAAAAATTAAGCTGGTTTTCAGTGAAAATTTTAACGGCTGATGAGAGATTTTGAGGTGATTCTGTCGCTTTAAGGACTTTTCACAGTGCGAGACGTCGCGCAGCGCTCTCAGGCAGCGTCATCAGCCTGTTTCTGTTGGGAAAGTGTAGGAACACGGACCCACAACAGGGGGCGCAAATGAACGGACAATGGAGTAAGTCAAAATAACAACGCTTTACTGTTGTGAATGTGCACAACGAATACAACCAATTACAGAAATGGACAACAGTCAATTCACAAAAGTGTCGTGTGGGCAGGCTCGAAGATAGGAGACGCCTCTCCAAGGTAAGACCGGAACCACACGGCTTCCTCCGCCACAGGACCCCGGGAATACTGGAGCCGCCAAGTCCCGAACTCCCAGGTGGCCACTGCCTCCGCGTGTCGGACCTGGTACTGCTGGCGAGGAACAAAGAACAGTTAGATGGGGGCGCGTTTGCACCCAGAACTCCGAACGGCAGGAAAGGTACCTCCACCTCTCGTTGGAACAGTAATCCAATAGACTAGCTCAGTCAAAAAATATGTACTCTGTTTGCTTCGATATGTTACCTCTCCGGTAGAAACAATATCTCGGCGATGAGGTGGAGATGCCGTCCTGCTGATATACCCCACTGATGATTGCCGTCAGCTGTCTCAGGTGATGGGTGACAGCTGTTACCGAGGCTGCTCCTGTGAGGCGGCGGCGCCCTCTGGTGCCTGGAGCCCGCACTCCAGGCAGGGCTCCCTCTGGTGGTGGTGGGCCAGCAGTACCTCCTCTTCAGCGGCCCACACAACAGTTTCAAGCTTAAAACCTCCACATTTCAGGCTCTATTGATCCAGGACGTCGTGAGAGAACAGAGAAGTTTCAGAAGAAGTCGGTTTCAGCATTTTATCCGGATATTCCACTGTTAAAGGAGATTTTTTTTAATGAAAGACATGCGGACGGGTCCGCGCGTCGGGACGCAGCCGCCGCGACGCTCCGCCACAGGAAAAACACCTCTGTTTAAAGCCTTAAGGACAAGTTGGAACATGTCCTGCCTGTTAAACAATTTCTCATATACTCACTCCACTGCAAGCCATCAAAAGCCGCCTGGATTTTACAAATGGTTATCAACACGGAGGTGTTTTTCCTGTGCCACTGCACCGCGTCGGCTGCGTCCCGACGCGCGGATCCGTCCGCATGTCTTTCATTAAAAAAATCTCCTTTAACAGTGGAATATCCGGATAAAATGCTGAAACCGACTTCTTCTGAAACTTCTCTGTTCTCTCACGACGTCCTGGATCAATACAGCCTGAAATGTGGAGGTTTTCAGCTTGAACAGGCTGACGACGGCGGCTGAGAGCGCTGAGCGACGTCTCGCACCGTGGGAAGTCCTTAAAGCAACAGAATCACCACAAAATCTCTCATCAGCCGTTAAAATTTTCACTGAAAACCAGCTTAATTTTTCGAACCGTGTCCACTTCGATGTGTTTCACAGGTTTAGAAAAAAGTTTGATCAAACAACGCGCCAGTCTCTCAGCAACTTCTCAGACAAAGGAATTCCGATGAGGGGCTGGACGACTCCTCCCACAAGGAGTGCTCACAGGCGAATGACGTCACTGACAGGCGTGGAAAAACTCACGCATGCGCACGAGGGTTCATGCATGTCTGACGTAAAAACATATGAATGAAATCCATATAGTTTTTGAAAAAAATAAAAAGGACCGTTACTTTATTGACAGCCCTCGTATTTTGTTAGACAAAGAAAGAAGGTATATGTCATTTATTGTATCTGGTGTGTTTTTCAAATAACTTTCTTTGGGAGAAACTTGAGGCCAAGTGGGCTAAGCTTATGACCATGAATGTAGCCTCTTAGCCTGAACGTAGCCTGAAACAAAGAAACTTGCTCTTCCATGCCCTTCCATCCCTCTTCAACTCTTCGACACTCTCTAAGTCCTTAGTCTTAGTGCATGGCTTAAAATCTCCTTTAACAGTGGAATATCCGGATAAAATGCTGAAACCGACTTCTTCTGAAACTTCTCTGTTCTCTCACAATGTCCTGGATCAATAGAGCCTGAAATGTGGAGGTTTTCAGCTTAAAACAGGCTGACGACGGCGCCTAGGAGCGCTGCGCGACATCCTGTTCCATGGGAAGTCCTTAAAGCGACAGTATCACCTCAAAATCTCTCATCAGCCGTTAAAATTTTCACCGAAAACCAGCTTAATTTTTCGAACCGTGTCCACTTCGATGTGTCTCACAGGTTTAGAAAAAATTTTGATCAAACAAAGCGCCAGTCTCTCAACAACTTCTCAGACAAAGGAATTCCGACAAGGGGCTGGACGACTCCTCCCACAAGGAGTGCTCACAGGTGAATGACGTCACCAACAGGCACGCATGCGCACGAGGGTTCAAGCATGTCTGACGTAAAAACGTGAATGAAATCCATATAGTTTTTGAAAAAAATAAAAAGGACCTATACTTTATTGACAGCCCTCGTATGTAAATAAATCTGTACATTACGACAGCTGTCTTGTGTCCACTTGAAGACAGATGTTAATCAATCATATCCAGAACTTAGGACTTTCAGATCAAAGACTGATTAATATCACGCGTAACATGATGAAGTTCCTGTGGTATGCAGGTGGTGCCCCTTTTGAGGTATTTAATTCAATTTCATATTTAATTAAATATTGTTTTAACTTATAAATTATATACATTATAAGTATTGTATTATACCTGGATTAATGGCAAATGTTCACCAGGTGGAGATATTACTCCATTTCAAAATCCGTGAGTACAGGCTGCAGCAGGACACGACAATGACCAACCTTTTGCCTGTATTAGTACTCAAGCCCCCACAATGGTTCCGTCTCAGTAGTTCTGTCTCAATGCTGCAGCCTGCAAGGCAAAGCAAAGACCCAGCAGTCTGGCTCGATGAGGAGCCTTTTTGTCTGACTCTACAGCTCCCAACAGAGACATTTTCAGTGATGGACTGTATAACACAAGGTCTGAAACACCACTTCTATATACTGTGAAACAGCAATAAAGCTTAGCACAGGAAGAGGTTTGCGTCACTGAGTTTGGTGTAATGAGACGATACCTCCTGCATGGCCGTGAGAGAGAAGGGAGTGTCAGGGATACTGTAATTGATGCTTCTTACCCTGTTTTTTTATGTGGGCTTACTGTGGAGACATAGCAGGAAGTGTTTGTGGTAATGGGAGGCTGCAGATGAGTGTTGCATGAGGAAAATAAAACATGTGATGATGGATTTTTTTTTTTTTTTTTACTCCAACTCACTGTGTTATAAAATCCAAATGGTGGGATTCAAATAAAGTTCTTTAGATTTACAAAGTTGAATGTTTACAATCAGTGTTTTAAGCCATATGGCTCTGCACCCTAACAATTTATTTTGAAATTTTCCTCACTTCACTTCAAAAATTTTTTTTTTCTAAAGTACAATTCAAATGACCTGACAGCCACATTAAGGCCATATTTGCTGGTTAGCAGTTGTGAATCTAGCGCCATTTTGGGGTCCGTGACTCACGTGAGAGGTCGGTTTCAGTTCCGGTTCAGGGCACAATGTAAACACACCTTGTGAAGTATGGCCAACAAGACAACACTGGGGCACCGCAGAAGTTCCTCACAGATGCTACACTTCTTCTAGATAAACCCTCTCAACTTGAGAGAATGTGTCATCATCATAATCGCTCATGAAGTCACTGAATGAACATGGCTTTGAAATGCTGGAACTCTGCTGGCGCCAAGGGCGTAGGTTTGGTCTCAGCTTTGGTAGGGACAATACCACCCCCCCGGCCCCCCTGCCCACCACCACCACCCCCTAACCCACTCATACCATTAGACGCACAAGTACAGCATAATACATAACATATGACGACATAATGCTGAATAATTTAACACTTTATTTACAATATTAAGTGTGTAGGCAAACAAACAAATAGCTTAAATAACAAAATTGCACCCAAAATCACGAATCTATTCTATAGGCCTACACCTGAGAGAACAAGACAACAAAAAAATACTTGTGGAGCTAACAAAAAAAAAAAAAAGTTTTTGCAACCAAGATGCATAATTTATTCTCTTCATCAATAATGCAGTTGTAGGTATCTGGCAACCTAATTAAAAAAAAAAGGGATTTCCAATGATATATATGGTGTATTACGGTAAACGAAGCCTGTGATGTCATAACGCAGAGGAAAAACACGGAAGTTTCACACTAATGCGCCGCTGATTCTCATTACCGTAAGTTCTCATGTAAGCCCTCACTCTGAAAAATTTAACACTGACAGCAAGCCAAGAACCAGTGCTTTCCAACAGCATGCTATAAGTTGCATATATTACGGTAAAGTGCGTTCGGTGACTTTTGAAACGAGGCAAAAGTATGAAAAAGAGCGCAAAAGTGACAAAAAAAGTACAGAGACAGACAGCAAACATAAATGTAGTAATTTCTGAGGAAAAGGCAGGATGTTAGTGTCATTTGTGAAGGTGTGTGTGGGTGTGCAGTTTATTTTAAGTGTGGCGCACAGCATTGTTCGCAAGCCCTCCACCCCGCCCTTCTTGTTTTTCTGCACCGGAGCAGTGTTGCCAGATATGAAATATGAAACTATCGTACCAAAACCTCAAAATTATCGTATTTTGGGAGAAATGATCGTACACAAACAAAACGCATACAACGTAGCTATTTTAGCGTTTTTTTTTTGTTTTTTTTTTAATTTCCAAAGAATTTTATGTCACATTTTTAAACAGTAATTATAGTAATGGGGAAACTAGAACGCACTACTAGAAAGTTTTTTTTTTCTGTGAAGGGACACAAATGTGTTAATTACCAGACTAGAAAGAGTCGAATTCAACCTCGAGGTGGCTGTCGTCATCTGATGCCATGACCACTTGTGCAGATTTTGTTGAACACAGAAAAAATGTTGACACCTCCATAAGGAACTTGAACTTTTTTTTATTTTTCTTGTATATCTCTTTGCTCTTGTGTTTTGTTCGTTTGTTGTTGCATTTGTTGAAATAAAGTTTAAAAAAAAAAAAAGATGTTGGTTGGGGAATCTTCCTGTCACGGCACAGATTGGATGGGAACTCATTACTTTGTATGGAGAGGGGGCGGGCTTTCAAATGACGTTGTCCCGGGCGGCCAAAGCTGTGTGTGTTGTGTCTTTGATGCCGCCTGAGTGCAACGCCTGCAAAATGATTCTTGGGTGTCAGAGAGAGATGCGTGTTTGGGCAACCAACTGAAATTATCGTACATATTGGATTTTTTCCCATTATTGATCGTACATCGTACAGAGGGCAAAACTATCGTACAAATACGATAATTATCGTACATCTGGCAACACTGCACCGGAGCCACCCATCCTCTGCGCTCCGGGACCTCCCACTTTACAAATTAAGCACTGCCTGCCACGAGATGCGCTTTGTTTACGGCCATGTGAGAAGAACGTGAGCCAATGAAATTGCAACATGGGTAACCCTGTCACTCTGGCGAGTCGAAAACACAAAACGTGACGACTAAAATTATAGTATCGAGTTCGCAAAAAAAAATAGTGAATGATTTTGTTATATAAACAAAAATGCTAAATATTGGTAGGGACTATTTTGCCATCCCAAAATAATGGTTGTGACTTGTCCCTATGGTCCATATGCAAACCTACGCCCCTGGCTGGCGCCATGGTGCATTCGCAGGGGGATGATGGAAACGTTAAAATACCGAATTCTGTTCTCATCAGGTACAAAAAAAAAAAAAAAAAGATTCCATGTAGTTGTGTATTTTCTATTGCTTACAGATAATTTATGGCTTTAACTAATGTTAACTGCATTAGTTGGTTTGTTTGTATGTAATCCACTTTATAGGGGTCTTATTTGTAAAAATCAGCCTTTAACAAAAGCACACTGATATTCTCAAATCTGATTTGAGTCATATGCACATGTGGAAATAAATCAAATGCATACTGGTCATCTGTCAGTGTGGCTGCTGTCTAGACATACAAACTGGAATTTCCTTGTCATTCTGACTCATATTCAATCTTTGATTGCTGCTTCAAAGTATTTGTCTTTGCAGCTACAAACAACAGGCCATAACAAGTTATTTTCCATCTGGAAACATGATATAGGGCCCTGTTTTACACCCAGCACAAAGCACAGCACAAGTATCATGGTTAATTTCCACTGGATGCATGTCATGCTCAGGCCCAGTGCCCGTGTCTGAGCACAGAGCTGGTGCAATAATAAATTCTGCTACCACAAAATGTTTGCACCTTAGACCAGCCTGGTCTAAACTCCAGCGGTATCTAGCTCTGTATAAACAGTTCAACATTCAGACACCACTTATATTAGTGGCTTCACAACACACATACACTCTGCTGCCTTCAGATTTTGTCACCAGTTACTCTAACATTATATGCATAACATACATGAGAAAAGTAATTGAAAACAACCATTAAATGGCATAAGAGTAAATATGCACCCCCCCCAAAAAAAAAAAAAAATCCTTGCTGCAGTCTTCACCTCAGGGAGCTTTGGTGGCCACTGGCTGCTGTGCACTCTGGCACATTGGTTCTACTCTGTTCATGAACCAGAAATCATTTCACTTGTACTGACTTCCTCAATACCAAAGCACTGTGTGCCTGGTGCAGTTCATGTTAAAGAGAAGGACAGGTGCCACTCTCTTTGGCTGTGATCATGCCCTCTTCCCCACAGCGCCCGGCTTTGCACCAGTATTTTCCGTCGGGTATTTTCTGCCACTTAAAGAGCAAAGTATTTGTACACACCCCCAATGGACTTGCAACCTCTGTGCAAGTCTTTTTTTATGTTGCATTTCTATCACTTTTTTCAACCATTCCAATTTTATGTTTAGATCTATGGCAGAAATTCTGCATAATTAAACACTTTGCATTCAGGGAGTTTCACATACCAGCCCCTGTAAAAGGGAAAAAAGTAGATATAGGCAAAAAATCTGAATTGGGCATCAAGACCTATTGTAAATATAGCCTGAGAAATATGATTTTTTTAAAATTATCTGTTTATTTTTAGGTTTCATCCACCCAGTCTCTGTATGTGGGATGCTTTTGGCAACAAACATCAATATTTGCATTTTAAGGTGTGAAAGGTGATTTGAACCACAGACTGGAACCAATGTACCAAAATTTGGTCCAACCAAAAGATGTTGTCTTGGTCCAGAACAAACTGAACCATCATCCTGATCATTTACAGTGTGAAAACACCAGTTTGGACAATTTGAACTTCCGGACCAGTTATCATCACTCAAGAATAGAAACAGAAGTAGTAACAATGAGCTGTGGAAGCATGTGGAGAGAGGAGGAGATGAAGTTTTCACATGCAATTTGGTCATGGTAATAAAACACTAATAATAGTGTAGCTGCAGCAATATTCATTCATTTTTCTCCATTCAAGCTGAACTACCCTCCAAACTGAAAACAAGCCAGCATCAGACACGCGTACATTTACAAACCAATTAATGTCAAGTACAAGGAGACAGTCTATAGATGATGATGGAAGGACATTGAAAGGTTATTTAATGTCAAGTCAACATTGCAGTGTGAAACCAAACTAACCAGACCAAATGTGTATAAACATGAACCTTGGTATGAGTCTTTTTTCTCAACATTCAGGTATGAAAACACGGTAGACACCTGGTGACCTAAATTACCATAACTTGCTGAAAATGTATTGCCCTCGTAAGGACAGTTTACTTTCTCAGCATGTTAAGCTGCTACACCCAGTGCTGAAGTACAAATTATATCTGCACATAACCAGAGGGCTCACCTGAGTGTGATGAATACTGTTTATGTATACTGAGATACTTAAATAAATATAAACAAGATGAAAACATGTCATTTTCTTTCTGGTATCCTTGAGTAGCCTTTTGTTACTGATTTATTTCATCACAAAAAAGCTGATCACACTGAAAGAGTGCACGTACAAGTGTGAAGATACATATGTATTTGGATGCATCATGTGGTGAGTATGAGGACTGTGTTCTAAGATGTAAAGTGGATTTCTGTGAGGGAAACAACACAGCAGGATGTCTAACAACACACATACACACACGCACACATTTGTCTTTCTCATCCACAAAATTCCAATCAAGTGTCAAACTTTGCCTACGTGCAGACAGAAGTTGCCCTCAGGCACCACAATGAGAAGTGTGTATAAATAAAACCCAAGAAATGCAGAATGCACAGACACACATACTCAAACACACTAGTGTATACCACTTTCAGTGCCACAAAAATCATCTTAAGTGCTTTACATCTTCAAACAACGAAACACACAAAACTGAGGAGAGGAAAACTATAAAGAAGCCCTGTGTTGGTAGATTAAGGGCCCTATCTTCCACGTGGCACAAAGCAGTGCACAGTGTAGCACAAGTGTCGTGTGGGTTTGCAGCTGATGCAGTTGTCATTTTCACACCCATTGCCCATGTTGTTTAAACTGCAGGAGCATCTGTGCTCATCTGTGCAGACATGGGTGTGCTGGTCTTAAAATGAGGTGGTGTAACATGTCATGCATTGCTATCAAGAGACTGTGTCATACACCAGCAAAAAACCTGGTCTAAAATTGTTTTGTACTTTTGTTTTTTCAATTTACAATAGGCATACACTGCGCTTGTGCTTCATACTACAAAGCAACTGAAATATTTGGTTGAGCTGTTAAAACCTTATGTACCAGCACGTTCTCTATTAAGAAGCTGATGTAGGAGGTTGGGCTTTTTCATATTGTACACCTGCTTTGTGGAACAATTTGCCAGTTGAAGTCAGGCAAGTTCAGTTGATGCTTTTCTTTTCTCTCTCAGGCTTATAACCTTTGAGGGTTGGGAGGTATGGTTTTGTTTTGTGTTCCAATGTCCTCAGTTGTAGTTTTTATAATTTTAATTTTTTAATCTCATTTAATATATATTTTATGTTGTTTTATGGTTTTATCATCTTATGGGCTCTGTTGTACAGCACTTTGAAGAGCTCACTTATTCCACATCTGTCTTGGTGCGTAAAGCCGCTTCATAAAAACACTGGGTGTTCTGAAACTCTCAAAACACAGTTACAGTGGATCTAGTGGATAGTGCTTGTAGGGGTGAGGGAAAAAAAAAACAGTACAATGTCATGTTCTTTATTTCTTCAATATCAAAGTCACTTTTTATAGTCCAGAATCAATATAATTCAAATGCAATTGCTTGTGGACAAGATGGAAAGAATGCAGTATTGTTTTCATTCAGCAGAGGGTGCAAATGTATTTGTTTTAGACCTAACACCCCTGTCACACCTTGACAATTTAGCCAGTGTATGCCGACTGTATTAAAAACGTTGGGCATATGTGGGCGTACGTCTAATAAGTTATGGGTAAGTTTTGTATAAGTTAAGAGCATGTTGAAGCATGCTGATGTATGTTGTAATATAAGGAGGATGCTGGTGTCGCGGTCTGATTGGTCCCCCCATGCGGTCTGATCAGTCCCCTCATCTGATCAGTCAGACGGGGCGACCGATAGGGCCCCGACACCGGCATCCTCAGGCTAAGAAACGCACCTGAGGCAGAGAAACCACCGAGGGACTTGCTTTAAAATGCTAGGTTTCCAGCCACAACAAGTATTTTCAGACATCGTTTTCCAAAATCAGGGCGCATTATGTGGATAACTTTTTGTCAGGATGCGATGATAAATCTGAAATGAACAGGTAAGATTAAGACTTTTATATTTACTCCGTGTGTGAATGGTTTTAATATTTGAAACAGTCTGTTTGCATGAGGACTGCATGAAGACACTTAAATATTGACGCACTCTTGATGACATGCTCCAAACAGAAGGGTTCTGCCGGTGGTAGAAATGCAAACCAAGCCAGACTAACTGTTCCAAACCCACACCACACCATGCAGTACTGACCCGAACCACTCAGTGGAAACGGGACTGTCAGCATATGCTGAGTATGTCGTCAAGGTGTGACAAATGCATAATTAATTAGACATACGCCAGCGTATGCCAGCATATTTGTGTAAGATGGCAGCACATGTAGACAGATCAGCTCTGTGTTCTCACTTTCAGTGCTTTGTTTTATTGTTTTTTTTTTTACGTACATCCTAACTGTCTTAGCAACTTTCTGCTAAGCAAACACCACCTACAGCCGACACAATCTTTTAAAAATTGGACTTTCATGGAGGGTATTATTACAATGGAGTCTTCTTGTTCATGCAACATCCCAGCACACATAATAAGGGACCTCAGCTCCCCGTGGATCACCATCCCAATGAGAAGGAAGCAGAGGCGGCACAGGGAGTGTGAGCAGAAGCAGGGATACAAGGCCGTCGAGCTAGTCAGGCTACGGAACTGGCCACACAAACCACCACTTTCAGCCTCTCCCTCACCAATGTAAGATCCCTCTGTAATAAAATGGAAGAATTGGGGCTGCAGGTGGCTTCTGATAACTTTACCAGAGACTGCTGTGTCCTAGTCTTTATGGAAATTTGGATACATTCATCCATCCCAGACACGGCTAATGGTTAGCATGCTATTCAATGCGGCACCTCGACAGGACCAGTGACTCCGGTAAGAACAAAGGAGGAGGGTTATGTATGTATATCCATATACATACATATGCATTATTCTGTTTCTGATGTTATTCTTTGCATTTTTCTGTGAGGCAAGTCCCTTGTTTTTGGTGTCACCACAGCAGATCCAAAGTAGATCTGCCTGTTGATATGGCACAAGTTTAATGCCGGTTGCCCTTCCTGACACAACTCCACATTACATGGAAAAATGTGCTGAGGTGGGGTTTGAACCAGGAACCTTCCGCAATTAAACCAAGCACACTAACCACTTATCCACCATCCTGCTTTCTCTGCATTTTTCTGTCTGTAGTATTATTTGCTATCTGTTGTTATTATTGTTATTCTCTATGTTATCTGGCTAAGTCACCCCTGTTGTAACCATTCTCTGGTGTGTTTACTTTGGCGTTTCTTCTGTGTTCATTCCGTGTAGCATAGCTTCTTTTTTCTGAATGAGTTTGTGGATATGTGCCTTTCCATGTTTAGCTGTGTACTCATCTTTCTAATCACTGTTAGAGCATTTTCCTCTTTGCCAGATTGATAAGGTCCACCCTACTCTCTCATATTTTCCAGTATTTTTCCAGTTCTTTTGCCTCTCTGTTACAGCCCTTTGCTGCCAGTTCAAGGTTTCTGAGTTTTTGCATGTCATCTTGGATTTGTTAGCCTGGTATAATAAATAACTGTGCTCTGACCTGCTGGTTGTGTTTTTGGATAATCCTCTTCTGCCTTCCATAGAAAGACTGTTGACTGTTGGACTGACCACCTGTTTACCAGAACTCTGCCTGTTTCATTACCATTCCTGTTGCCTGCCATATAAACTTTGCCAATTGCCTCTGTGGACAATAAATCTGTTTTTACCTGCCTTGCCTTTCACTGTGGCTCTCTGCACAGGGGTCCTCTGCACTACATCCTTTACATGGGGCCTCTGACCTTCAGCCAAGTCAAGGACATGCCTTAACTCACCCATGCCCTGCTATAATAAATTACTAGCTTCACTCCTGGCAACAGTTAGACATGCAAGGTGAGCAAGCTTTGTTGGGCTGCCTCTGCTGATTGATGGATGCATGAGATGCATCATGATGTTGGCTGGAGATGCACATTTATCCTGACTGCAAATGCAAACTCACATAAAAACAACCAACCATCAAAAACTTTAAAGACTTAATCCATCACAAGTGAAATGACAGTGTGAACTGAAGCGAGAGAAACAAAAACATCAGGGGACAAAACAGTAAAAACCATAAAAGCCACATAGAGACTTGTAAACAGCCACAGTCTGGCTGCTTATCCTTCAGAGACTGGACCCAGGTGAATCACTGGCACATTGCTCTCCTCAGTGGCCCAGATAAACACATGCACTGTGATCCAGAGCAGGGCTTATATAACTTTTTTCTCAACAGAAGCATGGTAACTGCACACTCATCTTTTCCTGGGGTGACCTATGCTCAGCAAGAGTGGACATGAATATTGGGAGATGTTGGAGGTGCAGGGGCATGAGAAAAAAGGCACAACATCAGCAATGCACAGACCAGACCCACTAATACCAGCGGGTCATGAAAGACCAACATGTGCTTTTTTCCTCTGACATGAAAATTCAGTAGGATATATCTTATATATTATATTCCAATTCTAAGGTGGAACTATTCCAGTATACAAAGGTATATCTAAATATCTAAAAAGGAAGAGTAAAATAGGAGAGTAGAAAAGAGTAGAGTAGAGCCACTTAGGTGCCTGGTCTTGAGAACCAGGGATGGTAGGTTAAAAAGCTTTTTTATCCCATGGGAACTCTCCCTACCCACCCAAGCAGCTCAAGAAAAACGTATATATAATATAATAAGTAATAAGACATAAGAAGGATAAGACATCACAGGAGAAGATTGTAGTATAGGTAATTTAGTATGTAGACTAGTAGTAAAATCAAATATAGTTAGTAGGCTAAGCTATAGAAGCAGAAGCTATGAGTGTGTGAGTGTACTGGTATCTATCTAAAGTAACTCCGTTAGCATACTATAGGAAAATAAAAAGTATAATCATTATGCTATCAAATAGAAACCTAAGAACTTAGGTACTATATGTTGATATCTTTAAAGGAACACATAAACTGATGAATCATTAAAAATCTACACCATGTAAAATAGAATTGTAAATGGCGAAAATAAGCTAGTTATAGTAGAAGAGCTTCTTCTTCTGCTTATATTACTAACACAGTATTCAGTAGCTTCGCCCTCGTGTGGGAACATGTAATTACAGCTGATCATCCCAGTAACCCCTTAAAGCGTTAAACATTAAACTGTATATATATATATATATATATATATATATATATATATATATATATATATATATATATATATATATATATATATATATATATGTGTGTGTGTGTGTGTGTGTGTGTGTGTGTGTGTGTGTGTGTATATGTATGTGTACAGACAGCATACAAAGGACAGGACCTGTGTCATTTTTATCAAAAGCTCCAAAGTCAGCTGATGTGTCAACACATCACGCCGGCCTCCAGCACATGAAAGACAACAATTCTCAGAAGCTTCCTCTGTGCAACGGCTTTATTTTTTTCCTGCTCACACAGGATCCTGTATCATAGTGCTGGATAAGCACTGTGGCATCATGTTTGTTTTCATTCACACTGTCGATGTTATCCCTGTCCAACATCAGGCAGAGGCAGCAAGATCCAAACTGTAAAAACAGGCAGCGGATGAGACTGAGGGTTGGAGCTCAGCTCACGCTCTAGGTGTTATAACAATGACACACTGCTCACATGATTTCAGTGTCTCAGTCTTCTACCTTTTATATAATGGCTGATCTTTCTGGCTGTGCAAATATGTATCAAAATAAGCACTGCAGGTAAATGTGAATAATTTTTGCGATAAATGAAGCTGTAGCATCATAAAAGTTGATTTTTTTTTTAAGTTATTGTCAGAACTAGAGATTCTTCATTTAATATAGTCTTGTGAAAAACTATAAAACTCTGTTGTATGTTTTAATTAAATAAATTACTGCCAGTCACTTTAACAGGCAGAGTGGTGGCCAAGCAGGTAGTGCACTTGTTTCCAGATCAGATGCTTTCAAATTCAGTTTCCATGTAATGTAGGTTGTGCCAGGATGGGCATCCAGTATAAAACTTCAAATCATCATGCAGATCTATGATGGATCTGCTGTGGTGACCCCTCCAACCCCATGTGAAAAAAGGGAGAAGCTGAGAGTGATTACTTTTACTCTAACAGGGAAAAATAGCCAGCACACCTCACATCATAATCTCCCGTTTGTCATTGCATATGACAGCAATTATCCTATATCGACTGGTGTGACCGTTTTCTGCCATCAACATATGAAGGCAGCCCAACAGTTTACTTTTTTGATTTAATATACAGGGGGTAAAATAAATATTTAACACATCACCATTTTTCTCAGTAAATATATTTCAAAAGGTGCTATTGATGTGAGATTTTCAGCACATCATTAACAACCCAACACACACATATAAAGAAACCAAAACAAATAAGTACAGAAATTAAGTTATGTGTAATAATGTGAAAGGACACAGGAACACAGTACTGAACACATGTAGAAAGGGAGGTGCAAAAATGCATGGAAAGCCAAGACACCAGCTGAAATCTATCAGTAATTATAAACTAATCCTGACCTTTGTCAGTACAAATTAAGATCAGATAGTTCAGTCCCAAATGATGGCCTATAAAAAGATGTCTCATTACCAAGGTGTCACACAACGAACATCTCATGATGGGTAAAAGCAAAAAGCTCACTCAAGATCTTTGCAACCTTATTGCTGCAAAACATATTGATGACATTGGTCACAGAAGGATTCCTAAACTTCTGAATATTCTAGTGAGCAATGTTGGGGCCATAATCTGAAAGTGTTAAGAACATCATTTCACCACGACCTGGCCAAGACCAGGTGTTCCTTGCAAAATTTCTGACAGAGGACTGGAAAGAATTATCAGAAGAGTTGTCCAAGAGCCAAGTACTGCTTCAGAAAGACCTGGAATTAGCAGGTCTTTCTGCTAATTCCAATAACTAATGTACTCAACCGCCATGGCCTGCATGCACGCTCACCCCACAAGACTCTGTTGCTGAAAAAAAAGACATGTGAAGCTCAAGTTTTTTTGCTGCACAACATTTAGACAAGTCTTTGAATATTGAGAGAACATAATCTGGTCAGATGACACCAAAATTGAAATCTTTGGATGCCAGAGTACATACCATAAATGGCACTGCACATTACCCCAAAAACACCTCACCAACAGTGAAGTTTGGAGGTGGGAACATCATGGTGTGGGGCTGTTTATCAGCATACAGCACTGGCAAACTCCATAGGAATAATTATATTTTTGGGTATGTCAATCTACCTTGTACATGGTCACACATTGGATTCCAATTATCCAAAGATCTTTCAAGATAAATATTCAAAAGCCAATCTTGACTTTATTGTTATTAATTATTATTATTATTATTATTATTATTGTTATTATTATTATTAGCAGCAGCAGTCGTAATAGTAGTAGTACTTCAGTAGCAGCAGCAGCAGTAATAGTAGTAGTAGGACGAGGATGCAGACAAGAAGAAGTAGTATGGTCCTATTAAAGATGTTGCAGTAACATCAATATACAGATGGATAGGCAGAAAGCCAGACTTACACACTCTAAGAAATGAAACACAGGGGTTGTAAATGTAATAAATACTATTATTTTCAATATACTTGGAATTGTTAATTTTAGGGATTTAAGTAATAATGTTTCATTTGATTTAATTAATTTCAACTACAATATTGTTTTTGCACTTAATTGACAATGTTATGTGGAAAACGTTACCTTAACTTTATTAATTAAATTCAACGTTTTATTTCTAAGAGTGCACCACACAGAACAAAACTATTCTCCATCAAAGTTGTTGGGGTTAAGGGGTATGAAAATACACAACAGAGCAGTCCCGTAGACCAGACAGTAGTTTGCTTTGCCATGTAGGATGGAGAGTGCACTCGTAATACACTTAAACCATGTAGAATACCATCATGCTTCACATCTAAAGCAATTAAATCTTTTAAATGGGTAATCAATATGAAACTGCTCAGTAGAACTGTGGAAAAATGGATGGAGAGAGACAGACAAGGTCTGAGAGTGAAAGTGTTGAAGGGCTAAAATGAGATTGAGTGACTGAGTGAGCATTAATGTGTAGTTGTCCTCTACATTCTACAGTATATAGGTCAGCTCAGAAGGCTGTGAAGGGCTCTCATTGTGACCACCTATACTGCATGCCATACAGTACACTTTACCCTATACTTTACAGTACCTCAGACAACGCTCTCTTTCTTTCTGTGCCATAGGGTTGAGGGCAAAGCCTGCACTTGAAGAGAGGCAACCACACAACCTAAATAATGCCGTGGTTCAATCTTCACTTTATGACCCACTACACGGCTAGTTACACAAACACTCTGACGCTCTTTGGCTGCCCCATCTGACAGGACAATCAGCAGGATGAATCGACTAGCTCCTATGAAGTCATTTACTGCTATCATGCTCGAGGTCAATTCAAGACTGTACGTCTGTACGATTCCAGGGCAATGACTGTGTGTATTACATGGAAAAGGACCGGCAATACAAGGAAACTACACACAGGAGATGCACAGAACATGCCACCTAATATACTATTTAGAAAGGGCACTTAATGGCATTTCCCACACCCAAAGCAAACCTACACAATAAGCTTTAAAATGCTATTGGATTACAACATACTTTGGACTACTTTATCCAACTGTGAAATATCCTGCAGAGCCATATATTGACAACAAAAACTACTATACGTCTGGCAAATCTTGCAACTTACTGTATCCAATTCCAGACCAGTATTGTCTGTATTTTAGCCAGGTGTGAAGTTACATGCATTTCTTCAATATCTGCACCAAGAAGGCAAAGTATTCTGTATCATTTGTTACACAGCACACTTGGGTTAGTGTCTCCAGAAGACTTTAACTTTTTTTTAACTCTTAAAGACCTTGGTAAAAGGTCAACAATCACCATCAAACAAAACAGCCCAGAAAAGAAAGAAAAAACAACAACAAAAAAACATGTCTACCATATTTTTAGCCATGCTAATGCTACCCAGAGGCATTTGCTGAAAATAAAGTCTGAAGGATGTAAATGAGATGGTGAGGACTTTCCAGGTAAGTGAGATGCAAATAAATAAAAATGTTTAAAATGGCAAGGGGGTAAGAGGACCGTAGTTGGGGGTCTGGGATTTTTTTAGCCATGCCAATGCTCCCCAGAAGCTTTTACTGAAAGAAAAGCCGTATGGACTAAAGAGCCATTCGCACTGGATGCATTGGAAGCGTCAGAGGCATCACGAATCGGTCTAAAAAGCATTATTTTCAATGAGACGCATTGCTTTTTAGATGCGATGGAATTGTTGCATCAACAGCCAAACAAAACTGACGCTTCTGACGGGAGCGCGCATTGCTGCTTGTCGACAGGCTGATGTGGTCAAAGTTCAACCCAATCTAACTTTCGCCGCTCTGAGTTGTGACGTAGCTTCGTGCTGTCCAATAGGAAAAACGCGTCAAGCCAAAACAAGGGAGACTAGTGGCAGAAACCACTGATCTATACAAAACACAAATGTGTCACAGGACTGCTCATTTATAGAGCAATTTTCTGAAGAAAAATCCTTGCAAATATTTTTTTACCTCAAAAATTTTGATTACTGTTAAAAAAAAGTTTAGAACACTTCTAATTAAAATAGCTAAATAAATAAATGGTTCTTTAGAAACCTTTCTTCATCTGTAAATTAAAACCACCTGTTATTTCAGATTAGATAATTTCTTGTTTAACATAAGGAACCTTGGACATTTACTTTTAGACAAATAAAATAACATGGAAATTTGTACATTTTTTTGTCTGGTAGATTATTCATGTCTCATTTCAACTAGAAACACAGACACTGTAAATAAATACAAATGTTTATTATAAATGCAACAGGAGATAATTTAAGAATGACTGCAGTGTGACTGGAAAGTAGGATTTCTGTAACATAGATGAAATATTTTTTTATTGAGTCATTTGAACTTGTAATTACATCAAAATATGTGATTGCCTTTAACGTTGTGATCAGGACAGGGTAATTTCTAAAATATGAATTTGACTAGTGGTTGTGAATGTTTTAAAATTGTGCACAATAAGGGAAACGCTTCTACCTGTGCAAATGTCTTCTGACTTTGATTTCGTGGACATTTTTAATGATCCATTCATTTATTGTTAAAATATAAAATGAAACAGCTTTTTAAAATATAATTTAAGAGCCTTTTATTTAGAAGCAGGTGATGTTATGCTGGATTCTCTAGGTTGTCTGCACAGCAAATGTTCCTGATTGTGACCAAAAAAAAAAAAAAATATATATATATATATATATATATATATATATATATATATACGAGGGCTGTCAATAAAGTAACGGTCCTTTTTATTTTTTTCAAAAACTATATGGATTTCATTCATATGTTTTTACGTCAGACATGCTTGAACCCTCGTGCGCATGCGTGAGTTTTTCCACGCCTGTCGGTGACGTCATTCGCCTGTGAGCACTCCTTGTGGGAGGAGTCGTCCAGCCCCTCGTCGGAATTCCTTTGTCTGAGAAGTTGCTGAGAGACTGGCGCGTTGTTTGATCAAAATTTTTTCTAAACCTGTGAGACACATCGAAGTGGACACGGTTCGAAAAAGTAAGCTGGTTTTCAGTGAAAATTTTAACAGCTGATGAGAGATTTTGAGGTGATTCTGTCGCTTTAAGGACTTTTCACGGTGCGAGACGTCGTGCAGCGCTCTCAGGCGCCGTCATCAGCCTGTTCAAGCTGAAAACCTCCACATTTCAGGCTCTATTGATCCAGGATGTCGTGAGAGAACAGAGAAGTTTCAGAAGAAGTCGGTTTCAGCATTTTATCCGGATATTCCACTGTTAAAGGAGATTTTTTTAATGAAAGACGTGCGGACGGATCCGCGCGTCGGGACGCAGCCGACGCGGTGCGGCGGCACAGGAGAAACACCTCCGTGTTGATAACCATTTGTAAAATCCAGGCGGCTTTTGATGGCTTTCAGTGGAGTGAGTATATGAGAAATTGTTTAACAGGCAGGACATGTTCCAACTTGTCCTTAAGGCTTTCAACAGAGGTGTTTTTCCTGTGGCGGAGCGTCGCGGCGGCTGCGTCCCGACGCGCGGACCCGTCCGCACGTCTTTCATTAAAAAAATCTCCTTTAACAATGGAATATCCGGATAAAATGCTGAAACCGACTTCTTCTGAAACTTCTCTGTTCTCTCACGACGTCCTGGATCAATAGAGCCTGAAATGTGGAGGTTTTCAGCTTGAACAGGCTGATGACGCCGCCTGAGAGCGCTGCGCGACGTCTCGCACCGTGAAAAGTCCTTAAAGCGACAGAATCACCTCAAAATCTCTCATCAGCCGTTAAAATTTTCACTGAAAACCAGCTTAATTTTTCGAACCGTGTCCACTTCGATGTGTCTCACAGGTTTAGAAAAAATTTTGATCAAACAACACACCAGTCTCTCAGCAACTTCTCAGACAAAGGAATTCCGACGAGGGGCTGGACGACTCCTCCCACAAGGAGTGCTCACAGGCGAATGACGTCACCGACAGGCGTGGAAAAACTCACGCATGCTCACGAGGGTTCAAGCATGTCTGACGTAAAAACATATGAATGAAATCCATATAGTTTTTGAAAAAAATAAAAAGGACCGTAACTTTATTGACAGCCCTCGTATATATATATATAAGTTTTTTAAAGTTGAGCTTTCGTGGTCTCTGAAAAAAGCTGTAGCTTTATTTGGTAAAAATAAAAAAAGACTGAACCATTTACAAATTAAAGCGTTCGCTCAGATCAACTGTGCTAAAAGGCTATGCTAACGTTAGCCAATCATTAAACATTCACAGCAGTGCAGTAAACGTCACGTTTTGTTTTTATATTATTCTCACCTCAATAAAGCTGCAGAACTAAGCTCTGTTGGTCAAACTGGGAGTTCGCATATATCCAAAAAGTGGGAGATTTCGGACTGAGTGGGTCTGCTCCATCACCCCGGCTACCTGCCTCACTCTGCCCAGGGATGATGCCTGAACCCTGGCTTCTCGAGAATCGTTTTACTGCTGTTTTTTTAAAGCTTTTTTGTGGTTCAGGCCACGCAAATTCAAGATGGTGAGTGTGACGTAACAATGTCCGCCCCCCTTGCCACGAAGCGTCTGACATCACGCGTTGGGAAGCGTTGCCTGACGCGTGGAAAGTGTGCGGTGTGAAAGGCCCTTAAATGACATGGTGAGATACTGAAGAGCTTTGCTCGTTCATGGCCGCGACATACATATTATGTCTAGTACCAATGTGTTTTAAGATTTGATCAAAAGCTCATATTGTTTGAGAAAATATTTATGATTGAATGGTATAAAATAAGTGACTTCATGATCAAAGTCACAAAGAAGTCATAATTTAAAGTCCTACATAGTAATAAAAACACTTTTTCTATCTGTATTAGTAGCATTCTCACCGTGGTGATAGGCTTCAACCCACTGATGAGTTCACATATTGACAACAATGCTTTTTTGACTTGGTGAGAGGGTGCTTATATGATTTCTTGACAGACTGTTCTGATTGTTTAAAGGGGGTGTTCTGTCGAGATGAGGTGTGTCGTCGAGATGAGGTTCCTCGCGTAACTGCACTGTGCACTGAAAAAATTACTTGACGAAGTTTGCTTATTTTGATGGGCAAGTAAATGTATAAATTGTTCATCCGAACATAGTAATGTATAAAACCTACTCACTATAAAACGATAAGTATTTTTAACCTGGAGTTACCTTATTTCGACAGGCAAAATATACATATACATAAATTTATGCTGCTAACCTAAAATACAGAAAATGTTTTACTTACTAGGCTATAAATACACTGAATACAATTAATAAAAAAAAACTTTGACGGAAAAAACAAACAAAAAATGCGCATGCACAGTTGCACGTCGAGCGAGTTACATCATCTCCACATGTGCATTTGCGCGAGGCACCTCATCTCGACGGGTGACGTCTTCAAGTCCGGGGTAGAGCGATGTGCCCATGCGCAGGCATGCGCAGTAGTGCAATGCACCTCATCTCGACGTTCACCTCATCTCGACGGGACAGGGGCCTTAAATGCATTTGCTTTGGTGTCAAAAAGGCAGAAGGGAACACCCAACAAAATGTGTAAACTTCTGACTTGCCCTGTCACTGTTTTGTGTTGATTGACATGTGTCGGGTGATATTTTTTTTCTCCACATTATTGGGGATGACTGGGAATAGTGCAACTTTTGCCTGTTGTATCACCACTTATAGATTTATGGTGGAGTACCACAGAGAACATAATACAACAAAAAATCAAATCTACGTCAACATGAGTTTCCCATGTGCCTTCTGGCAAACCACATTTGTAGTTTCAGATGTTCTTTTTAAGGAAAATCCTTGTGTGCCTCTTCTCCATGAAGTGGTGTAACTGGCGAAGCAACAGACAAAACTTGGATTATGTGCCGTTTCTCCAATCATAGCCACAGAAGCCTAGAACTCCTTCAGAGTTGTCATCTGTGTCTTAGTGGCTTCCCTCACTTGTTACCCTCTTGCACGGCCATTCAGTTTTTTGAAAACTGACTACTTCTGACAGATTTAACAGAGTACTATTTGTCCAGCCATTCATTTTTTAAACTCACTTATTCTAAATAAGGGTCATGGGGGGAAGGGGAAGGCTGGAGCCCATCCAGCAGTCATTGGGCAAGAGGTGGGGTACATTCTGGACAGGCCGACGGTCTATAGCAGAGCTAACCCTAACCTTAACACATACAGACAGACAAACTCATTCACACCTACGGTCGCATTACAGTCACCAATTGTCTTTGGAAGCAAGAGGAACCTGTAGCACAAAGGGTGGAACCCAAGCAAACACAGTGACAACATGCAAACTCCAAACAGAAGGGACCAGTTCTGTAGCAAGCCTGGAAATTTGCTAACAATGCTAACCACTAAGCCACTGTCTTGTCCCTATACTGTTATGTTTTTTAATAACTGATGTTAACAAAGTTCAAGACATATTCAGTGACTTGGCAAAGTTTGTGCACCATCCTATGACTTGCCTAAAGTGGCATGTAAAAGTGTTTATTTCAATCTAAAAGAATCCATATATTTATTCATAGTTTGTCCAATTACTTATGAGATCTGAAAATGGTGTTACAATATACACAAATAGCCGCAATTCCTAAATGGTTAATGTGATGTTTATCTTAAACCTCTTGAATTAGAGCTAAAAGTTTACAACAACTGTTAATTCTACCTGGTTCTTATTGTAATACTATCCCTTAAAAAGTACAAAGTCGAAGTATTCCTCAGTTTGAATTTATTCAAAGTCACACTGAAAAACAGGCCTGGGTGCCCAGAGATGCAGCCCACACAGGGGCTCCACCTTGTGAGAGACCCTGGACATAGCCAACAAGAGGTTTTTATATAAGACAATGTAGGCAGTACAGTGGATGGGTTTTATTTCCACACCTAACCTTATTGGCTTGTGTAGACGGAGGGGAAACCCTACCCCTTGTCTTCGGCCCACAGTTATTCGGGACCTGGAGGAACCTAACTCCTTTGTTTGGACTTTCTTATCAGATAAAACCAGTTCAGACCAGTTGACATGCATAATCAAACAGATAACTAAAACTCACTAAAAAATATAACCATTTAAGCATAGCAAATACTTGATATACTGTAGTAAAAAATAAAATACAATAACAAATAAACACAGATATATCTAACATAACCACATCTTGATTGTTTCATTTTAGCTCCATTATGGTGGCATGTAGATACAAAATTACAAAAATAGTTGAAACCTCATATGTGTTTAACAAACGGTTTTGGAGCCAATGTGGAAGGCTGTGTGTTCCTCAAGGATAGAGTGGTTAAATTTTGCACAGCATTGAATAAAAGTCAAGGCCACGCAAAACCATATATTCTGGTAACAACGAATTACAAAGAAATAGTTTGTATGAATTGTATCAAACATATAGTTTGATACAATCCCTTAGTTATGCTGCTATAGACGTAGACTGCTGGGGGGTTCCCATGATGCACTGTTTCTTTCTCTTTTTGCTCTGTATGCACCACTCTGCATTTAATCATTAGTGATCGATCTCTGCTCCCCTCCACAGCATGTCTTTTTCCTGGTTCTCTCCCTCAGCCCCAACCAGTCCCAGCAGAAGACTGCCCCTCCCTGAGCCTGGTTCTGCTGGAGGTTTCTTCCTGTTAAAAGGGAGTTTTTCCTTCCCACTGTAGCCAAGTGCTTGCTCACAGGGGGTCGTTTTGACCGTTGGGGTTTTACATAATTATTGTATGGCCTTGCCTTACAATATAAAGCGCCCTGGGGCAACTGTTTGTTGTGATTTGGCGCTATATAAAAAAATTGATTGATTGATTGATATAAAGTGCGTGTGTTACATTCTCTGGGTGCCATTTCTTCTTCAAGTTTTAAACAACTAGCTTGTGGGTAGTTTTGCCCATCACTGTTATGCCTCTGTACACTTACTTACAGCAGCAGCTATCAAATTAGCTAGACATGCCATGTGATATAATTTTAAAACTTCTGTTTTACTAAAGTATAAACTGTCATCAAAACAAATTAACATAATTTGCAGTGAGTGAGTGAATGGAATGTACACAAACACTCCATTCATATAATTGTTAAGGTTTTAGATGACTATTGGTTATGCTAGCTAATAGCTAGTTTATCCACATCACTACATTAGTTTCCAGTGCTTGCTCATAGCCTCAGCTATCATACAGGCTAGTCAAACCATGTGATCTAACTTTAAAATATTCTGCCCTACTGAAGTATATAGTGTTCTGTTCTAAAAACAGATCATACTTTACAGTCCGATGTAAATTAAATTTTGCAGAGTAAGTTTTACTCTCTCAAAATTTGGTCCCTCTCTGAATAATGTTAAATAACAACTTGAATTAGCATTATAACTGAGTTGATCTCACTTTATGATACAGTTTAATTCTGTTTGGGGCTAAATGTAATGTCTGCTGAATGTACAAATACACTCAGCGGACACTTTATCAGGTTCACTTGTTCAGTTGTTTGTTAACACAAATAGCTAATCAGCCAATCACATGGCAGTAACTCAAAGCATTGAGGTATCTAGACATGGTGAAGACGACTTGCTGAAGTTCAAACCGAGCATCAGAATGAGTAGTGACTTTGAATGTGCATGGTTGTTCGTGCCAGACAGGCTGGTCTGAGTATTTCAGAAGCTGCTGAGCTATTGGGATTTTCACACACAACCATCTCTACGGTTTATAGAGAATTATCTGGAAAAGGGAAGATATCCAGTCAGCGGTGGTTGTGTGGATGAAAATGCCTTATTGATGTCAGAGGTCAGAGGAGAATGGGCAGACTGGCTGAATGGGTGACTGTGTGATGCTATCATGTCAATATGGACCAACATCTCTAAGGAATATTTCCAACACTTGGCTAAATCTATACCATGAAGAATTAAGACAGTTCTGAAGGCAAAAGGGGCTCCAACCTGGTATTAGCAAGGTGTACCTAATAAAGTGACCGATGAGTGTATAATCCATTTTTCTTTTCTTTTTTTTGGGGGGGGGGGGGCTTTTTTGTGTTTTGGGGGATTTTGTAGTTGTTTTTTTGGTCATTTCTTTAGGTAGAAGCAGCACTAGCAATTTATGGACCCTTAGGCTGTGCTACAATATCAGTAGGCTATGCTGGTAGATAGCCATGCCATGTCGTCTAATTTGATCAAATGGTTGCCCACCCAAAACATAAACTCTTTTTTAAAACTGGTGAATATCCAATACCTTCACATATTTGTCAGTTTCATTATTGGGCAGCAGCCACTACCCAATAGTTGTCTGCCAGGGTGGTTGCTGTTGTATCATGAGATGAACCGCAGATCCACAGCGTCTAGGTTTCAACTGAACTTTACTGAAGGAATGAGCATGGCATTTACACACACATGACCGCACTACTTAACCAACACAGTGAGTGCACAGCCTTTGCTGCTCTGATGAACTTCTTCCTTGCATGCACTCCTGACAACATGGCATGATCGCCACCTAGTGGACCCGCTAGAGTAGCTCATCACCTTAATCTACACATGGTTAACCACAGTAATTTAGCAGGTAAGTATTGAGAATTAAATACAAAAAAATGTCAGGATATCACAGTTGCCATCCAAGGCAGTTTCATGGTGGGCTCCCAGACCTGACCTGTAGCATCCATGCAAATAACTACTAATGAATGGCATTAGGTAAATGGCTGTTTGGGGGTCCTGGAACAAAATATATCCAGTGTATTCACGGTGTTAGAGTATCCCAGAATCCTTAGCATGCTGGGGAGGGAGGCTTGATAATGGCTCAGCTTAATACTAACTTTAACATTGAAAATGCCGCAGACATGCTAATGCGTTAGCATAGGTCCCGTTTTTAAGTTATAAAATACATCTATCAACTGTTTCAAAAGACCATAACAGGTCAGTTTAACATAGAAAAGGTAAATATTACTCACAGACATATGCTCTTTAGGGTTTTAGTTGGGAAAAATTAAGATAAAGCGAAATAAAACAAAGAATCAATGAAGCAGCAGATCGAAGCACTGCTCCATTGGTTCAAGGTTCAAAACAAAGCCGTGCTGCAGAAACGGTTGATCATACAGACCTACTGCAGGGTAGAGAAATGATCATTTTCTTGACAAACACCCCCAAAAACAATGGCCACTCTGAAGGTCCGATAAGGAAATCGTTAAGCAAAAAGGCTATTGATGTCGATGGATCAAATGATTTCTTAAGGATACCCGAAAAGAACCGGTTCCCCAATTATCGAAAATAATGTTTTCATTATCGGATTATGTTTTTAGATAACTTTAAAAACCATTATCGGATCAATTATCTTCCGATTAATTTATGTCCGATAACTTTTAGACCGATAAAGTAAACAAAGCTGAAAAAGTTCAGCACCTACCTGTTAAAAGTTTTATAACAGATGGACAGTTATACTCTCTGCTAACAGAAAAGAGCTACTTCTATGAAAAGCATCGCTATCCTCTGTAGACAAAGGAGAAACGCCCCCCCCCCCCCCCCAAAAAAAATCATTTCCTTTAACACCATACCGAAATGCTGGCAATATCACTTAAGTCATCCAGAGGCATACATTTTGAACTTATGATTCAAATTTTAACCAAACTAATTTTGGACAAGTTATTTAAAATTACTGTCATGTCTGAAGTTTTATAAAGTGAAAATATCAGATATATGTTTTAGTTTTAAAGTAATGTGCTAATTTTTAAGGTTTTGTGAGCACATGCTGTGCCCAGTGCATTATGGGTAGGATGATGTAATCTCAGTACATTCACGACAGGACAAATGCATTTCAGACACTCTGTTCAGGCTCCACGGACAACAGCATTAAACTCTAGTGCCTAAAACTCTCGTGAATATATTCTCTGGGTTTACGAGGTATATTAGAAAAGTATCCGACCTTATTATTTTTTTCAAAAACCATATGGATTTGAATCACGTGTGATTACATCAGACATGCTTGAACCCTCGTGGGCATGCGAGAGTTTTTTCACGCCTGTCGGTTACGTCATTCGCCTGTGGGCAGTCTTTGAGTGAGGAGTCGCCCACCCTCTCGTCGTTTTTTTTCATTGTTTAGGAATAGCTCAGAGACTGCTGTTTTGTTTGATCAAAATTTTTTCAAAACTGTAAGGCACAACTGAGTGGACACCATTCGATAAATTCAGCTGGTTTTCAGTAAAAATTTTAACAGCTGATGAGAGATTTTGGTCTGGTAGTGTCGCCATAAGGACGGCCCACGGCGCCTGATGGTGATCTGCACTCCGAGGCGGCAGCGTCTTGCCGTTACAAGTTGAAAACTTCCACATTTCAGGCTCTGTTGACCCAGTAAGTCGTCAGAGAACTTTCAGAAGAAGTCGGCATGAGGAGTTTATTCGGACATTCCATTGTTAACGGACATTTTGTAATGAAAGAACGTGCGGGCGGAGTCGCATGTCAGGCCGGACCCGACCGCGGGGGGTCACGACAGGAAAAACACCTCCGTTGGAAACCTTAATGGGCAAGTTGGAACATGCCCAAGCTGTTAAACAATTTCTCAGTTACTCACTTGTTGAAAGCCATCAAAAGCCGCCTGAATTTTACAAATGGTTTTCAACACGGAGGTGTTTTTCCTGTCGCGGCGCACACAGATTTGCTGAGTCGTCATGGAAACGACTCGGCGAATTTGCGCGTACGTCTTTCATTACAAAATGTCCTTAAACAGTGGAATGTCCGCATAAAGTCCTCATGCCGGCCTCTTCTGAATCTTCTCTGTTCTCTCACGACGTCCTGGGTGAATTAAGCCTTAAATTAGGATGTTTTCAGGTCGAAACAGGCCGACGACGGCGCCTGGAAGCGCTGCACGACGTCCTGCTCCGTGGGAAGTCCTTACAGCGACAGAAACACCCCATAATCTCTCATCAGCCGTTAAACGTTTCACCGAAAACCAGCTTAATTTCTCGAATAGTGTCCACTCGGCTATTCCTCACAGGTCCAGAAAAATTTTTGATAAAGCAACGCGCACCGTCTCGAGCAGCGTGTGAAACAAAGGAATTCAGCCGAGAGGGCTGAACCACATCTCACTCAAGGCCTGCCCACAGGGAAATGACGTCACCGACACGCGTGAAAAAACTCAAGCATGCGCAAGAGGGTTCAAGCATGATAGGTGCAATCGCACGTCATTCAAATCCATATAGTTAAAAAAAAATAAAAGAGTCAGTTTATTACCTAATAGACCTCGTATAGACGTTGTTATTGTATCTGCGTTTGTTAAATTCCACGCATTTTAAATGTAGCAGACAGGGATTATCTGGAATTTTGTTTTCAAGGCCTCTACTGCCATCTATCAATCAATCAATCAATTTTTTTTTTATATAGCGCCAAATCACAACAAACAGTTGCCCCAAGGCGCCTTATACTGCAAGGCAAGGCCATACAATAATTATGTAAAACTACTGGCCAGTAGTGTTCATGGCAGTATTCGCCCTACGTACTAAGCGTCTGGGAACCAGTAGATGGCAGTGTTGTATTTGTTTTGACCCCGGTTATATCAGATGATTGTCAAATCAACTTTTTGGCTTTGCAAATGGCTTTTTTTTTTTTTTTACAAATGAAGTTTAAAAACAAAACAAAACAACAGCAAATAATAATAATAATAATAATAATAATAATAATACCATTACAAGACAGCTCTGCAGTGTTTGCACAGGCACAGTGCGAGCGGTTGGATGCTTGTAGCTTTTCAGCAGGAGGATAACCTCACGACGGCCGACCAGAATAACAGGTTTGATTTTCATTCGACCATACAATCGCGATCAGGAGGTGGTCGTGAGATGTTAAAGCTTGTTAGTCCATGACTACACGATGCAGGACGCGCGATTAAACTGAAACTCGGTCCAAAAATTCCTGCATGAAAAATCATCTCACACAGTGTAAAGCATGTTTTACAACATCATAAAACGTGCGCACATTCTCTCCACATGCAAAACATTTTGCGATGACACTTCCAGGGCTCCGTAAAAATGCCTGTTTTTACAAATAAAAAAATGAACACCAACACACGACAGACGTCACATTCACATGTTGGTTTACATAATGAATGACTGGACCAATCAGTGTTTAGCAGAGGCACTTTTAACCAGAATCCTTTGCGATTTGTCTGTGTTTGTTACTAAACCTCAGAATTAGTGCATTATTCAACATTAAAAGATATATGCTATATTTTAACTTTGTACAAATGACAGAATTGACATTAATGGAGTTATTCTATCGGTATTAATGTTATTTATAAATCAAAACCATAAGTCAGCATGACTTTATTTTTCAAGACCTCCGCCTGACCAGAGTGTTGTAATTGATAGAGAGCTGGCTTTAGGGCTACTCTCAGAGTGCCTCTGTGCTGGGAGCTCTGTAGTAAACAAGAGCTTTCAGCAGGGGTAGAATAGTCAAAGACAAAAGTGTGGTCTCAGTGTGTGCGTCTGTTGTTACTTTTAATATTAGTAGAAGTTATTATGGCATTAAAACTTAAATTAGTTTAAATGTACAAGAGACAATATTGGAATTAATTTGTTATTGGTTATCTGTAACTCCCGATACATTTTTGGTTGGTTTGTTGTTTTATCTTAATCGAAGATAACTTTTCAGTTATCTGATTATCTGTTATCAAAGTTAATTTTTTGGTTATCTGTGCCCACCACTGTATATACGAGGGCTGTCCGTAAAGTATAGGTCCTTTTTATTTTTTTCAAAAACTATATGGATTTCATTCATATGTTTTTACGTCAGACATGCTTGAACCCTCGTGCGCATGCGTGAGTTTTTCCATGCCTGTCGGTGACGTCATTCGCCTGTGAGCACTCCTTGTGGGAGGAGTCGTCCAGCCCCTCGTCGGAATTCCTTTGTCTGAGAAGTTGCTGAGAGACTGGCGCTTTGTTTGATCAAAATTTTTTCTAAACCTGTGAGACACATCGAAGTGGACATGGTTCGAAAAATTAAGCTGGTTTTCAGTGAAAATTTTAACAGCTGGTGAGAGATTTTGAGGTGATTCTGTCGCTTTAAGGACTTTTCACAGTGTGAGACGTCGCGCAGCGCTCTCAGGCAGCGTCATCAGCCTGTTTCAAGCTTAAAACCTCCACATTTCAGGCTGTATTGATCCAGGACGTCGTGAGAGAACAGAGAAGTTTCAGAAGAAGTCGGTTTCAGCATTTTATCCGGATATTCCACTGTTAAAGGAGATTTTTTAATGAAAGACGTGCGGGCGGATTGCAGCGTCGGCTCGCAACCGCCGCGACGCTCCGTCACAGGAAAAACACCTCTGTTGGAAGCCTTGAGGACAAGTTGGAACATCTCCAGCTGATAAACAATTTCTCATATACTCACTCCACTGAAAGCCATCAAAAGCCAACTGGATTTTAACAAATGGTTATCAACACGGAGGTGTTTTTCCTGTGCCGCCGCGCCGCGTCGGCTGCGTCCCGACGCGCGGACCCGTGTCTTTCCATGACAAAAACTCCTTTAACAGTGGAATGTGCCGAAAAAGTCTTGATGTCCACGTCTTCTGCCATTTTTGTGTAAGTCAGACGACGTCCCGGATCAACAAAGCCTTCACGTTGGAAATGATCTGGTTGTTTCAGCGGGGTTTGAGCCTGTCGATCGGCGCTCGGAGCGCGGCGCGCTCTCAGCAGCTGTGGGTGGTCTTTAAACCGGCTGGAGCACTCCTTAATCTGTGTAATCCCCATAAAATCGTCCCTGAAAGCCATCTGAATTTTCCGAATGGTGTCCACCTGGAGGTCTCTCACAGTTTCTGGAAAAAAATTGATGCAGCAAAGCTCCAAATCGTTCAGACATTTTATTCGCAATAAAATTCTGACGAGAGGGGTGGACCACTGCTCACACAAAGCCTGCTCACAGGCGAATGACGCAACCGACAGGCGTGAAAAAACTCACGCATGCGCACGAAGGTTCAAGCTTGGCTGATACAATCACACGTGATTCAAATCCATATGGTTTTTGCAAAAAATAAAAAGGTCGGATACTTTTCTAATAGACCTCGTATATATATATATATATATATATATATATATATATATATATATATATATATATATATATATATATGGTGTTTTTCCTGTCGCGACCCCCCGCGGTCGGGTCCGGCCCGACATGCGACTCTGCCTGCACGTTCTTTCATTACAAAATGTCCGTTAACAATGGAATGTCCGAATAAACTCCTCATGCCGACTTCTTCTGAAAGTTCTCTGTTCTCTGACGACTTCCTGGGTCAACAGAGCCTGAAATGTGGAAGTTTTCAACTTGAAATGGCGAGACGCTGCCGCCTCGGAGTGCAGATTGCCGTCAGGCGCCGTGGGCCGTCCTTACGGCGACACTACCAGACCAAAATCTCTCATCAGCTGTTAAAATTTTTACTGAAAACCAGCTAAATTTATCGAATGGTGTCCACTCAGTCGTGCCTTACAGTTTTGAAAAAATTTTGATCAAACAAAGCAGCAGTCTCTGAGCCATTCGTAAACAATGAAAAAAATCGACGAGAGGGTGGGCCACTCCTCACTCAAAGACTGCCCACAGGCGAATGATGTAACCGACAGGCGTGAAAAAACTCTCGCATGCCCACGAGGGTTCAAGCATGTCTGATGTAATCACACGTGATTCAAATCCATATGGTTTTTGAAAAAAATAATAAGGTCGGATACTTTTCGGATACTTATATATATATATATATATATATATATATATATATATATATATATATATATATATATATATATAAACTCACATTAAAGACTCACGATTATCTTAGTCAAACACCTAAATACATATTTTGCTTGAACTCACCTCCATAACAACGCAATGTTGCAAAGAAGTTGCTTGTTGCTTGTGCATTCCACCTCCCGCAAACGGTTGTTTACACTGACAACGAAATCTCGGCCTCCCCAGCGAGAACGTGATTACGCGCGAGATTTGACACCGTAAAGGCGTCTATAATTAGATAGGACTTAATAATTTTTTAAATCTCTGTAGCATATTCTTTCATTTACTCATCTTGAAGATTTTTTGAGGTGATCTCCCCCCACTCGCTGCTAGAAAATCCTACCTATGAGCTCATGAAAACACATGCAACAAGGAGACATACTTCTCCAACTCTGTTGACATTCTGACTGTTGTATTACTGAGTTATTACAATAAATTGAAACGAGTGGCACTGCAGAACTACTACACCTTAGAAGGCATGCACACATATATTTTATATATCAGGTGATTTAAATAAATTTGTAAGGATCTGCCACACTTGGCTCCAGCATCTGCAGTGGACTGTGTTGCCTTGATAACTTCTGCACACATGACAGTGTCAGGAACAGAGCGACATCCTGAACATTTACGTCACAAGCTCAAAGTGAGCAACTCGCAGCCCCCTGACAGCCCCTCGGTGTCCCAGCCTACCTTCGGTGTGGCATGTGGAGGACAGGATGGTGCTCGGAGGGCGGAAGAGGTACGGCAGATAACGGGAAAAACATTTCATGTTCTCCGATGTTTTCCGGCGGTTGAAAAGTGTTGCGTCGCGGGCTCCACATCCGCACTGCCGCTGCCACACAGCCTGCCAGAGAGGAACCAGAAGCAGGGACGGAGGCTGTCCGTCCGCCGCGGCGCGGGGGGTTATTATGACACAATCATTCCTTCCTGCAGGCTCCGGTGGAAGTGCGCGTCGCCCCGCGAACGAAGGGCGCGAGGTGTCAGCGCGCTTCCGCTCCCCGCGAGGACTTTAGACGCGGCAGCAGCAGCACGCGCACGCTGCCGCAAGATACAACCACACGATTTCTGCATTTTGGGCAGATGAGCCACCCCATAACATTCTGAAAATCAAAAAAATCAAATGTGAAGAAGAATGTTAATGTAATTCATCATTTCCCAAATCTCTGACTTCAAATTAACTCCAAATACCAAACGCGCACAATGTGACAAAACTCTGTTAAAGAATAGGCACTGCCTCACCACGTGATTCAAAGCACTTTATTAAAAACATTTCGAAATTTATTTCCTCCGCCACACGGGGAGGTAATAAAAGAGGGGAGGAGCTGTTAAAGATATGTATGATTGGTATTATTAAGGTTTTTAGGTATTGTTATGGTTTTAGCTTAGGTGGTGTGCTTTTATGTGCTATTGTATCAATTGCATTTTATGTTTTTTTTATTTTGTAATTATATTATTTTAACTTTGGATGGTGTTTTATGCACTAATTGTGCAATTAGCATTATTGTGTTTTTAATTATTACTATGGATTTTAACTTTTGATGTGTGCTTTTATGTACTACAAACTTTTTTCACACAATGTTATGTTATGTTATATTATGTTATGTTATGTTATGTTTTTGCCCCTGTTTGTTTGTGAACAACCTGGAACCCACAGTTTTTTTTTGTATATCATTATCAAATTTATACAGAAGATTCATATCCTGATAGGCAAGAACTTATTAAATTTTCAAGATTTAATTTATTTCATTTGTATAGCATCAAATAACAACAAAAGTTGCCTCAAGGCGCTTCACACAACTAAGGTCTAACCTTACCAATCCCCAGAGCAAAGATCATAGGTCAAAGGTCAAAATCAGGAAAATCTTGGAAAAATCCCTATCTTTAACATTCAACAAATTTTCAAAAATTCACAACTCTGTCAAAAATCAAATTTCTTTCATATTTGAGAGTGTTATGTAGGATGGTATCCTTTATCGACTGACAAAGTTTGATCCAGATCTGATCAAGATTACAGATATTGTGGTCATTTAAATTTACCATTGAAACCCCCATTTAGTGTATATTTTACATCATTATAACTTAACCAAACATGCTCCAATCATGCTCATATTTGAAACTGAGGTGCAGACACGCACTTACTGTCACCTGACGAAGTTTGATCCGGATCTGATCTGGATTGTGGATTTTGTAAACATTTAATATTAAAAAGCCCATTTGATATACATTTTGCATTATATCTCAATCAAAAGTGCCTCAATCACTTTCATTTGTGACAATGAGGTGCAAACTGGCAACGAACAAAGTTTGAGCCGCAGCTGATCAGTATTGTAAACATAGAGGATATCTGATTTTAACAGAAAAGCCATTTTGATCTATATTTTGTAGCTTATGAAAAGCCACTTCTAACAGGACACTGACCTTCAAAATTTTTTCCAAGGAAATTTGTGGAATTGGAAACTAGTGGAGAAGATCACCACCTGGCGGTGAGTTGGATCCGCTGGGAGGGGAGGAAGCCAGTCAGACCTGGCAGGCCCAAACGTATCGTGAGGGTCTGCTGGGAACGACTGGCTTCTCCCAGATCCCAGGGGAGGTTGGAGACATGGAGTCCAAGTGGACCATGTTCTCCACCTCCATTGTCGATGCGGCCACTCGTAGGTGTGGTCGCAAGGTCTCTGGTGCCTGTCGCGGCGGCAATTCCCGAACCCGGTGGTGGACGCCAGAAAGTAAAGGATGCTGTCAAGCTGAAGAAGGAGTCCTACTTATCTTTGTTGGTAGGTGGGACCCCGGAGGCAGCTGACAGGTACCGGCAGGCCAAGCATGCCCAGCCCGTGTGGTCGCAGAGGCAAAAACTCGGGTCTGGGAGGAGTTCGGGGAGGCCATGGAGGAGGACTATCGGTCGGCCTCGAAGAGATTCTGGCAAACCGTCCGACGCCTCAGGAGGCGGAAGCAGCTCTCCACCAGCACTGTTTACGGTGCGGGTGGAGGTGCTTTGCCCTCTTCAGGTCAGTGGAGAGTCCTTGCCTCAAGTGGAAGAGTTTAAGTATCTCGGGGTCTTGTTCACGAGTGAGGGATGGATGGAGCGTGAGATCGATAGACGGATCGGTGCAGCATCTGCAGTGATGCAGTCGCTGTATCGGACCGTCGTGGTGAAGAGAGAGCTGAGTAGGGGGGCAAAGCTCTTGATTTACCGATCGATCTACGTTCCGATCCTCACCTATGGTCATGAGATTTGGCTCATGACCGAAAGAACGAGATCGCGAGTACAAGCAGCCGAGATGAGTTTCCTCCGCAGGGTGGCTGGGCACTCCCTTAGAGATAGGGTGAGGAGCTCGGTCACTCGGGAGGAGCTCGGAGTCGAGCCGCTGCTCCTCCACGCCGAAAGGAGTCAGTTGAGGTGGCTCGGGCATCTTTTCCGGATGTCCCCTGGACGCCTCGCTGGAGAGGTGTTCCGGGCACGTCCCATTGGGAGGAGGCCCCGGGGAAGACCCAGGACACGCTGGAGGGACTACGTCTGGGCGGCTTTGCTTGAGCTGCTGCCCCCGCAACCCGACTCCGGATAAAGCAGAAGAAAATGGATGGATGGATGGATGGAAACTAGTGTTGGTTGAGGTTTGAGCCATGAGCGCAGTGCTCTAGATTTTTTTTTTTTTATCCAGGTTTCGCATATTCAGTGCAGGTGCAAAAGTTTGTGGCACTGAGAATTTAGATTTTAAAAACATCATGTTTGACGTTCTTTACTATATTTATCATTGGGCCAACAGGAAAATCTAATCTGAAAAGTCAAACAATTCCTGTTCAAGCAAAAATGAAATGTCATTTTACTTCCTCCCTGTTTCACTAAACAAATGAATCTGAAATTTGAAAATATCGATTTGTTGATTGATCACTTAAAAAGATATAGCAAGAACCAAATACATTGCAAGTCAGGTCTGAAAGAATGTGCTGGTGGTGCTTGTCACTGTATCCATCACAATACAGGAAAAACCCAACGTTCTGGATGGCAACCACCCAAGCAGACAACCAGTTCATCCCCACCTTTCAAAAGTTACTATTTACTCTGCCACCACTAGGTGAAATGTGGGTGTGTTCTTGTCCATCTCCAAGTGCTTGGTCCTGAGGCACTTGAGTGCAGGATCATGCAGGGAAAGGCCAAAACGTTCAACACTTTCACCATATACACATAGAGATAAACTTCTAATGACCAAGCCCAGGAAGTCAATGAAAGCCTTGATCTAGATCTTTAGTCTTGAGCTAGGATAATGGCAAACCAAGGAGCTCCAATTCTTCACTCAGCTTCTAAAGTGCAGCAATCAAGGTATCCACTGACTAGTATGCAAAGATCACAGCATTATCCCAGACGTCAAGGCCAGTAACCCTTTTCTTGCTAAGAAAGAAACCTAAACAAATATTTTCCCACAGCCCAACCAACACTCACTCCATGTAAGCTTTGAACAGTGTAGGAGCCAGAACACATTTCTAAAAAAAATGCTAGAACTCTGCCCTGACCTACACAGCACAAGCCAATAACTGTGTATCAACTATGACCTGAGAAGGAGTTTACCTAAAACAAAAGCTATAGCTTCAACACCTCAGTAATAATAGAAATTAATTTTTTAGGCACTGTGAGTGGACCTGAAACCTTTTCACAGTGCCCTGTGTGTAGAGGAAAAATCACAAGCACAATATTGTTTTGTTTATGATAGAATTTTTATATCAGTTTTAATTTTTAAAGGACTGGGAATCAAAATGTCAACAAGCGTGTCAAAACTATCTTTTGGAGTATTTAAATTGAAAAAAAATTATTGAATGTATTTTGAAAATACTTGCACAAAATGAACATTATAAGTGGACTGTTACATTTGGAGGCTTTTAACTCTTTGCTCATATCAATCTGTGTAAACAAAGTAAATAAAATCGCATTTTTGGAACATTATTTCATTAATTCACCTGCCTTTTTTATATAAAACATGGTCATATTATTTCTGTCATTCTCACTTATTTTACTATAACATCATACATCTATATTGTGTTGTTCATTTAATATACACAATGTGTGTGGTTTTAAAAATCATGTCAGTAGGTGTTGGTTTTGCATCTCTATTTAGCATTGTATAACATTGCATTTATTAGTCGAAGAAAAAAAATCTAAACATTGAGTGGCTCCATCTATTGGCAATTGTTGTAGTTGCAGTTAGCGGAAAGTACCGTATTTTTGCATCATATTGTAAAATGAACACATGAAAATTGTTTTCACGCCTTGGATAACTGGTTAATTCATTAACTTTTTAAAAAATTCTTATTCGTAACATGATATTTTTCAGTTTCTTGCACTGTTTTTGCAAAGTCTTGTTTTTACGTTTATGGAAATCTCGCGAGATTCCGGTGTGAACTAATGCCAGCGGAAGTACTTGTCGAATCTCTTTTCCGCCGGCCAAAGAGGAGCTATCGGAAGGGTAAGGACCAAGAGCAGAGAATTATAAACGTTATCACCGTCCATCCTTTCTCTGACCACATCGATTGCCCACATCAAAATGTCAATAGCCCACTAATCTTGTCACAATCAAATAAAGCCCATTATTGAACAAAATCTATGAGTATTGAGTGAAATTGCGCTGTGTCGCCCGTCACTATCAGCATGTCGATGTAGAATGATGGCCTGTTTCCATACACTCATTAACAAATAACCTTAGCTTCACGAACACTGGTTTCCAATTTATTTTAGTATGTGTTGCCCAAATATCGTATTTTATTCCCCACAAAGACGCCTTACGGAATACGTTTGTGCTGTTGTGCTAGCTTGTTAGCGGTAGCTTCGTGTGTTAATTCTTGTTATATATGAATAGTTAGCTGTGTTAGAGATTTTGTATACATGTTATCACTGTTAAACGTTTGTACATTTGCCTTCTTTCTCATGAGAACGGTGTTGTGCTGTTTTGCACTTCACCCTGAGAACGTACGTGTTATTCAACCTTGTTTAGCTTTGTCTTCTTTCTCATGAGAACGGAGATGTGCTGTTTTGCACCTGTCTTAATGCAATCCTGAGAATTCAATTTTGTTTTGACGTTTGTGATGTGGTGTTTAGTGTGAAGGAGTGTGGAAGACAGGACACTTCAGGCAGATGCAGAACAGCTGATACCTGCAACAGACGAACGAGATGTGCTGACCTGAAGTGTTCTTCCTTACAGCTGCACTTATTGACGTATGCGTTTATGTTATGGGAAGAAACTTGTCTTGCGTCATTACCCCCACCCTTAGGACAAGTTTCTTGTTTATGTGATGAGGGCGTCTCTTAATAAAAAGAGCGGAAAAGCAGGCCAGACTTTAGTGTAGCCTTGGTGTACAGCCTGGCCGCACTCCGCGCGTAATATTTGATTTTCTGTCTCACTGGTGTTTCTTGACTCTGTTTGTCTTGTTAAAGGTTTTAAAAATGTTTGGAGGAGAAAATACCCAACAAGCTGTTCCTCCTGTACATTTGTTAATGAAACTGGGAGAAAATTGTACAATTGTTAGAGGGGTTTCTTGGCACCATTTGCGCATTCTAATGCTTAGCTTGTCCAACATTTTACTTGCAGAATGATGTAATGATTTGATGAGTATAGAGTCATTAAACGCAGCAGTGTCCAGTCCAAGCTTTTAAAGTGTTGGTAATTTGTTTATAGCGTAATGAAGCGGAATCCCTTTGTAACTTCATCCCGGCGCAAGAACCGGAAGAGGCATTTCAATGCTCCCTCACACATTAGAAGGAAGATTATGTCTTCACCCCTCTCCAAGGAGCTCCGTCAGAAGCACAACGTGAGGTCCATGCCCATCCGCAAAGATGACGAAGTTCAGGTACTGTTGGTTGATTTGCAAATGTCAGTTGTGCTTTGCTTGAAAAAGCTGCGTTTGGTTGAACATCTTGTTTTGTAAACAAACAGGTTGTCCGTGGTCACTACAAAGGCCAGCAGATTGGCAAAGTGGTGCAGGTGTACAGGAAGAAGTATGTCATCTACATTGAGCGTGTGCAGAGAGAAAAGGCCAACGGAACCACAGTCCATGTCGGCATCCATCCTAGCAAGGTGAGACATTGTAGGCTGAGTTATTCTTACTTAAATTCAGCTTAAGATGACTGGAATTGTCCATTCGCTGTTTCGCAGTTGTGAATCTCGCGGCCCGTGACTAATGCGAGAGGTCAGTTTCAGCAGACTTCCTGTTCAGGGCACAATGTAAACAAACCTCGTGACGTATGAACAAGACAACATCGGGGCACGGCAGAAGTCTGTTGCAGGTGCTACGCCTCCTCTAAATAACTCTTTCAACTTGGGAGAATGTGTCATCATAATCGCCCATGAACTCGCCGGATCAACGGCATCCACATACTTGCTAGCCATTGTTTACATGCTCTGAACTCTGCTGGTGCCGCAATCTGGGAAGTGCAGGGGGCCTGCAGGGGGGTTATAGGAAACGTTAAAATACTGAATTTGGAAATGGTATGCTGCAGATGTTTAGTTTTTTTAGCTTGTGACTTGCAGAGGTTTGGGCTGTATGTTGAGTATTGTCATTGTAGTGATTTGACTATTGAACATTGATACAATGACAAGCACCACTTGGCCACCACCCCTGCATTTTTTTTAATTAAGCATTATTTCATAATAAAAGACGGGGGAGTGATCACAGTGCAAAAGCAGCATGTATGAGTCTGACGATCTCAGTCTGACTCTACACCCAAAAGAAATAATGGGATTATTAACTCATTGAGTGCCAGCCATTGTCAAAGTTCAGAACATCCCAGTGCCAGGATTTTTCAGCATTTGAGTGTTTTTTCAAGACCCATAGAAAATTGAGTTCTATGTCTATGTCAACGACAAACATACCAAAAGAAACTTCAGACTTTCCTTTATCATCAGAAAAAAAAGTTTGTATCTCTTTCCATTCTTTAGTAATTGTCTGCAGAACATGGGTGGGTATCACTAAAAATGCTGATTTCTGACAAAAAAGAGAAAATTGGCTTTTTGTGACAAGCAACATTTCAAGGAGAAAATGTCTTTGATTATAATTGTTTTTGCTTCAGTGACATCTCAAACATTATGAAAAGTGATCCTATTGTATAATGCACCCAAAAAAAAAAAAAAAACATCAAGGGAGGGACTCCGTCTGTCTCTTCTCAGTGGCGCGTCTTTTCCCTCTGGCTCCCGCGTATCGGACCTTTTTTATTTTTTTCAAAAACCTGATGGATTTGAATCACGTGTGCTTGCATGAGCCTGTCGATTGCGTCATTTGCTTGTAAGCAGCCTTTGAGGTGTGTGTCGTGCACTCAGCGTTTTTTCATTCCAAGGAAAAAGATGGAATGACTGGAGCAGCGCGACTGCATCACAGTTTGACAGACACTGGGTGACAGCCAGGTGGAAACCATTCGGATTAGGAGCGGTACAACTGTAAGACGTCCACACAAGGGTGGAGAGCGAGCCGCGCTCCGGTCCACACTCACACTGCTACCACCCACAGAATGGGTTCCCTTGTGATTACAACTCTAATTTTTTTACACAAGCTAGATCAGCTGATTACCCCCCCCCCCCCCATAAAAAAATGTAATTGGCGCGATAACGCATCTTTTGCGCTGAGCGTTACTATCTGAAAAGACGCGTTTAAGCGTCAGTGGCACTCAATGAGTTAACAATCGGATGACAAAGTAAAACCTCTTAAATATTCTAAAGTCCGTTTTTAAGTAGAAACGCGGCCGTTTTAAGCAGAAACAAGGTGATAATTCCTGCTGACACTCCGAAATGACGTATGCGTATCACCACATCAAACTCAGACGTGCTTCTGTCGCACTGATCGCTCCCCTGTCTTTTATTATGAAATAATGCTGAATTTAAAAAAAATTGCAGGTGTGGTGGTCAAGTGGTTAGTGTGCTTGGTTTCAGTGCGGAAGCTTCCCGGTTCAAACCCCACCCCTGCCATATTTCTCCATGTAATGTGGAGTTACGTCAGGAAGGGCATCCGGTGTATAACTTGTGCCAAATCAACATGCAGACCCACCTTGGATCGGCTGTGATGACCCCCCAGTGAAAATAAGGGAGCGGCCAAAGGGACTTACTACAGATTTACAGAGCTTTAGTTTCTGCCCGTAGGTGGGAATCAGATGGACCATGGCATGGACAGAGTGGCCCAGTGCAGCACGGGGGACGGCATGATAGGCATTGTTCATAGTTGTGTAACAGTGATCCAGAATTCTCTGGTCAGACATTTAATAAGGTGTCTGTATTTGAGAAGTTTGTGGGGGATATTACCTTTGTTGAAGTCGCCCAGGATCAGTGAAGCCAGTAACGCTTTACTCTAATCTGACCACTTTTTTCGGTAATGAGTAATCTAACGTGTTAATCTTTCCAAATCAGTAATCAGATTAAGAGCAAGTTTTTCTAAGAGTCAGGCAGGTGGTGATTTATGACCCCTTCAGATTGGTCCCAATTTTTTATGGGTATAAATATGTTAGAAATGAACAAAAATCACTTTTTTCCCCCCTTTTTTTTAAATTCGTGATAGGGTCCACTTTTTTTTGGAGGTCCTGGAAATTTGGCATCAAAATGAGCCAAAATGGCAAAATCACAAAATTTAGGTTTTCGAATGCTCATACGAGGTCTGTTAGAAAAGTATCAGACCTTTTTATTTTTTGCAAAAACTGTATGGATTTGAATCGTGCTCTTGCATCAGCCAAGCTTGAACCTTCGTGCGCATGCGTGAGTTTTTTTCACGCCTGTTGGTTGCATCATTCACCTGTGGGCAGGCTTTGCGTGAGCACTGGTCCACCCCTCGTCAGATTTTCATTGTCAGGAAAATGTCTAAACGGCTGGAGCAGCGCTGCATCAAATTTTTCAAGAAACTGAGACAGCCAGGTGGAAACCATTCGGAAAATTCAGATGGCTTTCATTGAAAATCCTATGGCATCACACAGATTAAGGAGCATTACAACCGGATTAAAGAGGGCCCACAGCGGCTGAGGGCGCGCCGTGCTTCGAGCGGCCATCGACAGGCTGAATTGACCAGATCATTTCCAAAGTGAAGGTTGTGTTGATCCAGGATGTCGTGTGACTACCAGAGAAATGGCAGAAAAGGTGGACATCAGCCATTTTTTGTCAGATTCCACTGTTACAGGAGATTTTGTAATGAAAGACGTGCGGAGGCATTCGCGCTTCGGGACGAAGCCGCAATGGTGTTAGGTCTTCCACCATTCAGAAGATTCAGACGGCTTTCGATGGCTTTTTAGTTGAGTGAGTATCTGAGAAATTGTGGAGAGCTGGGCATGTCACAACATGTCCTGTGAGACTTCCAACACGGACTTGCTTTTGTTCTCCGCTATTGTGGCTTCGTCCCGACGCTGCTCCAGCCGTTCAGACATTTTCCTGACAATGAAAATCTGATGAGAGGGGTGGACCAGTGCTCACTCAAAGCCTGCCCACATGCGAATGACGCAACTGACAGGTGTGAAAAAACTCACGCATTTGCACAAAGGTTCAAGCTTGGCTGATGCAAGCGCACATGATTCAAATCCATATAGGTTTTGCAAAAAATAAAAAGGTACAATACTTTTCTAACAGACCTCGTATTTCCATGTGCCCTGAGTGAACCAAATTGATTTTCATTCGTGTTAGTCTATCGGTTATGGACTCTACAAAAACGTGAAAATTTTGGTGGTTGACTCAGGACGCAGCCCATAGGTGGTGCTGCACATCAGTATTTTTTGTAATTGCGCACATTTTCACAGGGGCGGTGTGGCCTGCGCCCTTAGTCAGCCAAGGTCTTTTGATGATAGATTAGGACCTCTTACTTTGATTTTGATGAAAACTTTGGCTGTTGACTTTGGGCGCACAAGTAAAGGGGCGCTTTATGCATCCAAAATGCGAAATTAACACTTTTTCGCACCGTGATTTCTCCATGCGCCCTAAGTCCAAAGTGATGAAATATGGCTCACAGTGTCACTCAGCATCTCTAGTTTCAGTGGTAAAGAGAGTTTTGTGGCTGGTTTTAGTTTTGACCCTTTTTGGATTCAGTGCCAAAATAGGATAGAATAGGAGTTTGCTGGGGTGGTGGCCAAGTGGTAAATGCACTTGGTTTCAGTGCAGAAGGTTCCGGGTTCAAATCCCACCCCTGCCACATTTCTCCATGTAATGTGGAGTTGCGTCAGGAAGGGCATCCGGCATAAAGCCTGTGCCAATTCAACATGCAGATCCACCTTGGATTTGTTGTGGCGACCCCGAGTGCAAACGGGAGCAGCCGAAGGGACTTACTAGGAGTTCCTATTTGGCCACCAGGTGGCAACCTACAGCCAAATTGGCTTGCCACACTGCACTCAAACTTAAAGAGGCCCCTTTTTTGGGAGCAAATTCTGCAAGTTTCATGAAAATGGGAGGAAGTTGCCAATTTTCCATATTGGCCTCTTCGTGAAGTGGTCCAACAAAAATGGTGCAAAAAGGGTCAGTACCAAAACCATTATTCCCCTAATCTTCATGAGCTCTGTCCAAGTGAAAGAGATCTGGGAACCGTTGCATATCACAGGAATAATACACAGAACAAACAAAGGAATATGCACCAAAGCACTGTGACAGTTGTTCGCTGCACCATTTTTTTTTCTGCCAACCGTTCCTCTATCAAAATGTAATCGGTGTACGCAACCTGAAAAGTGACCAATCACAGCCCTTGCAGTCTCTGTCGTTTAGCAGGTGCGTGGAAGGCTACAGAGAGGGATCTCAGCGATGCAGAGGGCTCTAATCTAAAGCGGTCGTCTATGGTTTGCCGCACCCAGGGATATGTATGAAACTTAACACAGTATTACAGTGCAGACAGCAAGCAGCATTTTGTTCATAATTGCTGGCCCTAAATAAAGGCCTGCCTCATTTACGCGTCGGTCTCGCAGACCAAATGGTCCCCCCTAAAAATCAGTCCACCCTGCCTTCACTGCGCATGGGTCATTTCTGTGCGTCAGCCGTGGTTCACCGATTATCACCTCTTTTCTGCTTACAGCTGCACTCCAGTCATCATCTATCTCAGTGACAGATATCTAAGGCTTTTGTACAACAATCATTTCCACATAAACTCAGCATTATTTCATAATAAAAGACGGAGGAAAGGATCAGAGCACCACAGCGAGACGAGCTGTTGCTGATGCGTTCACTGTGCCTCCGTCATTTCAAAGCGTCAGTAGCGACTCACCAATTATCCCCTTGTTTCTGCTTTAAATGGCTTTGTTTCTGCTTAAAACTGACTTTAGAATGATTTAAGATGTGACACCGGGTCTGAGCAAGGTTTGAAAAAAATTAACGCCCGGGCTTTTAATCATGGAAGTACGTTATCCACTTTAGTCGAATCTGTGAGTGTTGGTGCTGAACTTCATTTCATACCTCTGTTGCGACTGGGCACAGCCAGACTACTCTGTCCAGTACATGTGAGGGGTTTTTAATGGAAATGTACTGCGATGGGATGGGACGTTTTGTCCTATGTGAGCGAAAATCCATTATACAAAATCCGGTATATACATGGAAAACCATACTAAAACATTGGGGCTTTTGTCTGGTGAGTGCGAGTATCTGGTTTATTCGATGATGGGTTAGTTGAGTTTTACTGTACTGCAGCCTAGATCTTACAAGATGGAAAGGTGCCATTTTCAGAACTGGTAGAAGTTGAAAGTGTTATGGATAATACTTGTATTCCAGGACTTACATTTATTCACCTGCAGGTGGTGCTATAATAATGAATAATGCATTTTGTCCAGAAAGGCATTTTACAAAATTAGTCAGCTGTCCAACTGTTAATCAAAATATATACATTCTCATAATCTTTTAAGGGTACTGAATGTTCTATAGTGGGCTATGCCCATTTCTACCTGTTATTTTTTATGCAAAATTGCAACATACTTAAAACCTACTTTTCAGCCTCTGCTTTGGTCATGAGTGTCATCTGAACCACAGGCTGCACATTCTTTCATACCTGTCGAATTTCGTAGTAGTCAGTCAGAAGTTGGTACCACAAGTGGGGAACTAATCTAAAATTAGGTGCATACAGAAGCATGAAATTAATTAGGGCTGCAGCTATAGTTATTTTAGTAATCAAGTATTCTATTGATTATTCTGGCGATTAATTAATTGGATAAAAATATTTTGTGTTTTTAAACATCAAATAGTCCAGGGCTGTCCTTAAGCAGATGCACAATGTCGCTGCACCAAAGTGTTGACATTTTGTTGAAATTTTGATAGGATGTGGCTTTCTGTTTTCTTTTCTCAAACTAACCATTTTAAAGTTTTTTTTTTAATTTAATTTTTTTTTTTTTATCAAGGTTGGTTGGCTGGGTCCCTGCATGTTTTTTTTAAAATCCCTCTTACTCTGTGATTCAGCAGATGCATTTCAGCTGGAGGTTGAACATGCAAGCCTTGCATTCAGTTTTTTATAAAATAAATTTATTTAACCCTCTGGGGCCGACGCTGTCGTATATGACGGCTGAGACCAAGCTTTACTAAATTATAAATAACTTTTTAATGATATGAGATAGAAACTTACTTTTTTTGCTGAAAAGTTAACTCCGCGGACTTTTGACCTACCATCTTTGTACTCCTCATAGAAGCTGTGTGATGACGTGAGCAATGTGAGTGTCCAATCGGAATTGGTTCACCGTCACATGGTTTTCCAAAATCCAGTCGTAGGGCAGATTCACCTCACGTAACACACCAAAGATTGTTTTTAGGAGTGATGTGTTACTAGTTTATTATAGTTTGCTGCGTGTTTTGAATAAATGTGTGGGAAATTATTTTCTGCTTTACTTTTTTCCTTTCTTATTTCTGATTGTAAACTTTGTTACACTTATAAAACACAACTATAGCATATATATATATTTTGAAAGTACAGGTTGTTCTGAAAAAAAAAAGACATAAAACTTGATTGTGGGATGCAATGAGAGCTGTTAACAGCAATAATAAAACATTTATGCCAGGTGAGTGAACTGTCCAAAAAATGCCCTCGGACCCCAGAGGGTTAAGTTACTGTGTTTGTGAAGCATTGTGTGTTACCCAAAAAAGCAAAAATTAAAAAGTGAAACACCCAGTGCGAGTCTGAGCAAAACACAAAAGAAATGGTGGACTTCTGCTGTTGGTCAGTGAAGCTGGGGATGGAGCTGTGGCTTGCCTGGTATGAGATCCCCTCACACCAGGTAGAGAGAGACAGCAGCTGGCCGCCGGGTCAATAGTCACTCCCCACGTAGAGCGGACCGTGTGTTTTTTAAAAATAGACAAACACACTGCGTCGCTTTAAATGCGCAGTAAGTCTATTTCAGGTGATCAGCGTGGACCCTCTTTCTCTTAAAAGGCCTTATTTTACTCTGTGTTTTGCATTGGAAAGCAGTAGCTATCATTGCTAATTTGATAAGCTATTATGCTCTAATCTTATTCTGTTGTTTTTCTGGGTACGTTGCAGCGCCACACACAGGCCTGGCATATGTACTACAACGTTAAACGAAACTTCGAGGCACAGAATTTGCTTTGAACATTTTTTGTAATCGGGTTACTCGACTAATCGTTTCAGCCCTAAAATTAATCTTATTACTGCTTATTCATCAAAGACCAGCAATGTTCAAAGAAGCATTTTCATGGAGAAGTGTAGAGAAGGCCAGAAGGAGTTGCATTGTTCGACTGTGGATTTAAAGAAAGCTTATGACCGAGTGCCAAGATATTATATTATACAAGTAATGAATGTTTATGAGTTCAATGGTACGAATATTTCATGCGGTTAAAGCTGGAACATACCATTCAATGAGGCAAATCCGAGTTGAATGGTATGTAATGTGGAGTTGCGTCAGGAAGTGCATCAGGCGTAAAACATGTGCCAATTCAACATGCAGATCCACCTTGGATTTGCTGTGGTGACCCCGAGTGCAAACAAGGGAGCAGCCGAAGGGACTTACTTACCATTGAAAGAATGTAAAAACATTCATTATTTGTTTTATATAAACATTCATTATTTGTTTTATATAACGGCTAAAATAGATCATTGTCATTTGATTCTGAGGAACTATTTTGAACACTATTCACTACTCGGGGTTGGGTTAAACCTTATTCAGAAGAAGCAGCTTTACTTCACTCATATTGGGATTGTCATATTAAAAAAAAAATACTGTTCAGCTCAGTCCATTGCCTAATAATCTCTGACCTTTATGTGTACCATAAATGCAATATTTCTATCAGTGTTGTTGCTATGTGGTAGAACACTTGGTTGAACAGATATGAAGATAAATTAGATTTTGAATATTGATATAGACTGACAGAATACATGAGTTACCTGGATGCACAACACTTAATGTACATGGTTGAATCAAAGGCTGTGATTCAGTATACAGCAGCTGTGCCCAACCCTGTTCCTGGAGGACACCTGCCCTGCATGTCTCCTAACTCTCCCTGTTCCACTCCCATGCTGTTAACTCTTATCAGGTCTGCTCAGCCAATCAAGAGCTGGAAGACCCCACTTTTAATAGATCAGGTGTGACTTGAGTAGGTAGATGAGGAAAACATTCAGGTCAGGGGCTCTCCAGGAACAGGGTTGGTGAACACCTAGTGACTCTTACACCTCCACTTCATCCCTGTTTTATTTAAGTTTAATGACAATTTGTTTCGGTCAAACAACATCTAAGTTGTGTTTTTACACAAGAAAAAAATAAAATGCAGTAAACTGCACATTTGTGTCTTTTTTCATGAAAATATCTTATTAAATAACATATTACACTTTAGTCAGGCCTTTAAAATACTTTTGTGGACTCTTGCTGTAATATGTTGTCAGTGATGAGATAGTTGCTGTAGGCATCTAGAAATGCTCATAATTGGGTGAAACCTGATGGAAATGTCTTTGTGGTGTGTTTTACACACACAATGTATGTATGTATGTATGTGCAAAATAAAACAAAACACTACTCCAGGTATGTTTTGATGAGAATATAACATCATAACTTTATTACAACCTTGCCAGTTGCTTTAGGCCCTAATTTTGTATTTTATTGACTGTACAGCCAGCGACACGGCACCCTTTTGGCCAGTGTTGCCACAGTTACTTTGAAAAAGTAATCCAATTACTGATTACTGATTACTCCTTGAAAAAGTAACTTAGTTACTTTACTGATTACTCAATTGTAAAAGTAACTAAGTTAGATTACTAGTTACTTTTTTAGTTACTTTTCCCAGCTGCCGAAAACAACCCTCTGCCACCTCAACATGACAATGATACCTGTTTTGCCAAAACTCACTTTATAGTCACCCTTTCTTGACTTCAATGAAAATAAATACTTGTTTTATAAAAAGTAAAATAAAGACCTCTTTCTTGACCTCATATTTAACTGTTGACAGCACTGTAACAGTAAAACTTGCAATTTTGAACCTACATTGTTTATAAATGTAACTATTAAATTCTAATATTTTTCTAACATTTAAATTCTCTCTAAACATTTTACTTGTCGAAATTATTATTATTTTAAGCAATATTAGTAGTTGTAGTAAAAAACGGCTTCAAAACTGGACCTTTAATCTAGGGGTGTTGTGGGGGGCACATCCTTGCCCCACGCCCCCATTCCATCTGGATTCGCCCCTGCTTTGGCGTTTGAGCACAAAGAATGGATAACATTTATTTATGCAGAAAACATGACCAGATTTACAGGTAAGAAAGTTTTATTGTGTTTTCACATCATGTGGTCCTCAGAAAGAGAGTTTAGGTGCATTTGAGTGGAAAAAAGTGTTAGTTGTTGACGCGTCGCGGAGGATCAGCTGTTTTTAACGACCAGATACAGAGTGGCTCAGCACACAATTCTAAATAAAGGAGGAAAAACAGTATAAAAATGTCTTTGTAAAGCTCAGTGCAGGTGTGCTGATCACCTTTAAGAGGTGAGGACAAGTCGAGCAGCTGCAAAAAAAACGCGGATGAAAAGCTCACAGTTCGCTTAAAGTGGGCAGTTCAGTCGAACCCCGACCTCCTGCCCACGGACCAAGTTTATGAAAAATAATAGTAACACACAGTGACATGGAGAAGTAACTTTAATCTGATTACTGATTTGGAAAGATTAACGCGTTAGATTACTTGTTACTAAAAAAAAGTGGTCAGATTAGAGTAACGCGTTACTAAGTAACGCGTTACCGGCATCACTGCTTTTGGCACATTTACCGGAATAGAACCGATCAGAATACTACAAAAGACAAAGAATTTTTACTTGACAGTTTGAAGTGAGTTTTCTTTGTTTCAGAGGGCTTCATACCCATTAAAATTCACCAGAATATACAAAATTTGACTTGCTCTTTTTAAAAATTTCTGGGGGAGCACCCACAGATCCTCCAGAATCAAGACTACACCCTGCCCCCCACCACCCTTTCATGTACCTTTAAGTTCAGGTTTTGCATTCTTTTTATGCTTTGTCTGTCTCTCCTTAGAGGCTACTTAGAATAGATTTGTATACTGTATAATGTGTTTATTGTATTTATCGAGGAAAAAAAACTGTGTTCCCCCACCACATTTTAGGGAATTGCTGGCATTGATTTTTGCCAGGAAAAAATTTCAGTCAGATGAAAATTTATTGCTTTAACCCATGATTTAAAGTTCAGCAGCGGCCGTAGGCATCTTGAGTCTCGCAATCTCCCTTTGATGATTTAGTTTCTAGATGTGGTATTCATTTGGAGTCATACCACTCAGCCCTGAGTCTCATTTACTTATGTCTATTAGAATTGCTTTGTGTAATAATCCAGAGGGTACCAGGATATCACATCTCTAGCCACTGAAGTAATCTCACTCACTAACCTCATAAATATTGGAGGATCCCCATTGCCAGAAAGGCATGTTGTGACTTGATTAAAAACCATATATTTTTTTTAATCTACAGGTGGTCATCACCAGACTAAAGCTGGACAAAGACCGCAAGAAGATCCTGGAGCGCAAGGCCAAATCTCGCGCTCATGGAAAGGAGAAGGGCAAATATAAGGAGGAGACCATTGAGAAGATGCAGGAGTGAAAATGATCTTTTGCTATCAATAAACTGTAAAAATAGATTTCACTGTGTCTCTCATATTTTAGTGGTGGAAATATGGTTATATTTCTTCCATGAATTCATTGCAGATGGCCATCCTCCTGTTTGTTTCTTGGTTACCACTTTTTATTGGAAATACCTGCATAAAACATGAAAATGTCTTCACGGAGCCTGTGTCCACATTTGGGGAAAAATGCAGGGCATCAATCCTAAATCCTTGGGTGAACAAAAATAAAAAATATATATATCTTAGAATATCAGGGTGGATGGTAGTGATTTGGTTGTGTAGTGTAGTGGTGTAGTGGTTATGAAGTACATAGTGACTTCTGCTAAATGTTACTGAAAACCACAGTGAGACTCCTTTGCACTCTGGAGCCAGATGCGTCAGTGTTGCGACTGCACATTACAGCGTGATTGTACATTGATACATTAATTGCAGCACATTTCACCTGTGATGGGATCTTGTTATTGTCAGTTGGGGTTCAGGTCTACTGCATTTTTTTATGGCATCAAAATTTGCAATAATTGACAGAGATCATGTATAGGACATGCTTGATGCCAAAGGCTACAGTGTTGCAGCCAATTTGGGTTTGTGGCTTAACAGCTGTCTGGATAGGTGTCTGTCTTGAGAAGAATCATCTTGGTCAGCAACTTCTCAAACAACTCTGGGTGACCTTTAGAAGGACTGGTACCCTCTGTACATTCTCAGCCAGCTCTTTTAGGAGAGTGTGGCATCCTGACTTGGTCACTGCTTCAGCCAAGTGATTTGGGTCCTCTGTTTTTGCTGTAAGGAGTAATACATTAGTAATACTGTATTGTGTAATGGGTTCTGTGGCATTGTCAAGTACGTTACAAGCAACAGTGGCTACCAGTAAAATAAAGACAGCCTGCTGTGTTGCTTTGGAAGCCTTGCTGCCAGTCACAGTCCTGGAGTCTACGGAAGCCACTGTTGCTTGTAAAAGAACATTTGGAAATTGATTTAAAAAGAAAACATGGTCAAAAATAGGTTCACTGATCTTCACCTGTATCGGAGCCCAAAATTTCACAGATACAGTCAAATATGAAAATTTTGTAGACTGGCCAGCTTTAGGCTTGTACGAGTATTACGTATTACAGTATTACAGACAGGAAAATGACATCCTTGAGATTTTAATTCAGGGGAGCATAATCAGAAGGCGAAAAGGGGAGGAATGTTATGTTGCCATGTTTGCTTAATTGAAATAAAAATGATCAAAAGTATGCAGAACACAGAAGAATGGTAGATGAGAACATTTGTTGGCTTGCCAGCATGAATATTAAAATTTCCATTTACCAGCAAAATCTGTCATACTGAAAGTAATTTGTGATGTAGCAAATATACATGCAAACCCATTTGAAATTCAAAAATCTAATGGATTATTGTAACACGTGGTGGCTTAGAGGTTACATGCTTGTGACTGAATTTCTAGGGATAAGGTGCTGTTGAGCAAGGTCCTTAATCCACAAGCTGTACAGTTTGCTTGTCTGCTTTTTTTTTTTGTTTGAATGGATTGAATTTATTTTTAAAATTTAATGTCTGACACTTCCTTAACAACCAGCACACTTAATATACTCTTCCTTTAGATTGACAACACCATAATTAAATAAAAATAAGGGTGCAAAGCAAAACAAACTTCTAATACCCATGGTAATAGTTGCAGTTGTAGTAATAATAATAAAAGCTTAAAGCTTTATACAGTGCATCTGAAAAGTATTCACATTGCTTCACTTTTTCCACATTTTGTTATGTTACAGCCTTATTCCAAAATGGAGTAAATTAATTCTTCCCTCTTTTTTTTATTTTTTGCTAAATTTTTAAAAATAAAAAACTAAACTTGCATGTACATAAGTATTCACACCCTTTGCTCAATACATTGTTGATGCACCTTTGGCAGCAATTACAGCATCTAGTCTTGAATATGATGCCACATGCTTGGTGGACTTTTGCGCAGTTTTGCCCATTCCTCTTTGCAGCACCTATCAAGCTCCATCAGGTTGGATGGGGAGCGTCGGTGCACAGCCATTTTCAGATCTCTCCTGAGATGTTCAATCAGATTCAGGTCTGGGCTCTGGCTGGGCCACTCAAAGACATTCACAGAGTTGTCCTGAAGCCACTCCTTTGATATCTTGGCTGTGGTGCTTAGGGTCATTGTCCTACTGAAAGATGAACCATCGCCCCAGTCTGAGGTCAAGAGCACTCTGGAGCAGATTTTCACCCAGGATGTTTCTGTACATTGCTCCTCAGTCCTGACTAGTCCCCCAGTTCCTGCTGCTGAAAAACATCCCCACAGCATGATGCTGCCACCACCATGTTTCACTGTAGGGATGGTGCCTGGTTTCCTCCAAATATGACGCCTCACGCCAAAGAGTTCAATCTTTGTCTCATCAGACCAGAGAATTTTGTTTCTTGTTTCAGAGTCCTTCAGGTGCCTTCTAGCAAACTCCAAGTGGGCTGCAATGTGCCTTTTACTAAGTGGCTTCCGTCTGGCTGCTCTACCATACAGGCCTAACTGGTGGATTGCTTTACAGATGATGGAGGCCACTGCTCATTGGGACCTTCAAAGCAGCAGTAATGCTTCTGTACCCTTCCCCAGATTTTTGCCTGAAGACAATCCTGTTTCGGATGTCTACAGACGATTCCTTTGACTTCATGCTTGGTTTGTCCTCTGACTTGCACTGTCCACTGTGGGACCTTATATGTAGACAGGTGTGTACCTTTCCAAATCATGTCCAATCAACTGAATTTACCCCAAATGGACTCCAAGTAAGCTGTAGAAACATGAGGATATTTAGTTTGAGCTTCATGGTAAAGGCTGTGAATACTTATGTACATGTGATTTCGTAGTTTATTTTTAATACATTTGCACCCCCCCCCCCCCCCCCCCAAAAAAAAGAAAACCGTTTTCACATTGTCATTATGGAGTATTGTGGCTGGCATTTTGAAGGAAAAGATTAATTTTATCCATTTTAGAATAAGGCTCTGACACAAAAAATGTGGTAAAAGTGAAGCGCTGTGAATACTTTCCAGATGCACTGTGTTAGCTCCCCTGTCTGTCTGTCTCTCCCTCCCTCTTTGTCTCTCACACACAGAGTCCTCCTCTAGATGACCATCATGTGATCTCACTGCCTCCAGCTGCTCAGTACTTTGGGCAAAAACATTACCTCAAGTCAGAAGTTTGTGTTTTCACTAGTATTCTTGGTTCTAAGTCGACATGGTAGACGTTTTTGTGCTTTTCCTAACCATTGTGACCCTGGTGGCTGTAGGATTCTTGTTGTGTGTTATTCCCAAAGGACCAGGCAGAGGGTGAGTTTTTACTCTTTGTATCTTTGTACAGTCTCGTGATTCATTTCATCACTACAAACTTACAAAATATGAAGTAACACTTTTTGATCTACTCTGTTTTAGATTTCCATACGTATTCTAGCCTTTTGTGTAAGTTTAGTAAACTTTACTGGATCTGATGTGAAAGTTTTTGTTCAAAATCTGTTTTGTTCAAAAGAAGCTTGAAGTAATAATTATAATAGTAATTCACAGTTTGTGTATGATACCATATCTGTGTGTGTTATCCTGGTAGCACTGTGTGTTTTGTGTGTGTGTGTGTGTGTGCATAGGGCATTGGAAATCGTTTAACCATATGAAATTCAATCAAATGTTATCTCAGAGTGTTGACCTTTGTCACATCATGTTTAGTTTCCAACCCTTGATTAAATATTGAACACATTCCACATTGAGCAACTTACCTTATTTACATTTGTTACTTGTATCAGAAGATCATCACAAATATAATTAGGGAGAATTTTGAAATCTATAAATGTTTGCATGGAATATGGAAATATACATGGAATAAACCATAACAGTATAATTTTTGGGTCATTTGGTTCCAAAAACCCATTTGGGACGGAGCGTTTCAAAATTTCAAGTAATGTGTGTGTCATATATGTGCTGTTGACGTAGAAAACCACTCTGTTGCTTAGAATTAGTTAATTGTGGCCATGTCATTCTTTACATGTGATGATTATACTCAACTGATGTTCCTGAAATAAAAACTACATAGGTTTTTTTTGTCAGTTACTCTTAACAAACACCAGATAGGCTTATTGTTACTATAGAAGTTGAATATAAACTTGTGGTCAAGCAACATTTGGGGCCAAATTTCAAGTCTCTAGGTGCAGCGGTTCTCAAGATATGACATTTTTGTCGATATTTTTGTCCATTTTTGAACCCGATATCTTCACTGGCTCCGTCCATATGGGTTGTTGGAACCAAATGACCCAAAATTTATCCTGCTATGGTTTATTCCATGTATATTTCCATATTCCATGCAAACATTTATAGATTAAAAAAAAAATTGAACTAACACCCCTCCCTAATATAATGTGGAATGTTTATGATCACATTTAAATGATCGTTTGACATGAAGCGTTTCTCCATTTGTAATTGTTTTTGCTTTTGATTCCCACAGAGAGTCTATTACCATGGTAATAGCAGCTGCACTCTACTTTTACGTGTTGTAAGTTCATCAGTTACAATTTTTATTTATGTGTCAGTGTGTGTTTTTATATTTGTATCCTCACAGCAAATGTGTACTTAGACTGAATTCTGTATGAATGATGGTATAACCAGAATCAAGTACATATACATTATAAATAACATAATAATGGTGGACTTGTGTTTGACTGTGACTAAAACAGCAAGTACTTTATTTTATATTATTATTATTATTTTATTTATTTTTTTTACTAGATAGATAAAGTAGAGTATTTCTGACAAACACTCACCGTGTGCAGACAGTCCTGCTTCACCAGATGGACAAAAGAGGGAGAGAGTTTAATGCTGTGTGGAGACTTTCTAAGAAATGTTCATCTTTTAAAGAATATATATAAACAGAAGACATATAACCATTTCTTAGAAAAAGACCAAATGAACCACATTACTGATTTCTGTTCCAAAACGTTTTCTTATGAATGATTAATTTATTATTACACTATTCTCTAAGGCAAATAATGGGCTAGGTATGATCAAGCAAACATTCACTTATATAGACAATTCATAACTCATTCAACTCATTTTTTTATATTGTACAAAAGTTCTGTCCAACCTCCTCTTGAATATTGTGTTCATGTCTGGTCACCTTATTTACAAAAGAGATAAACAATTGTTAGAAAAGTTCAGAGATGTGCATCTAATCTGAATTACAGCACATGTATGTCGTATGAGGATAGGTTAAAAAATGTAGGGTCAACAAATTTGCAAAGCAGAAGAGTTAGAGGGGATTTAAATGCAATGTACAAATTAATGTATGGTTTTGAATCAGTTAATTAGAAGATTTTCTTTGAGAAAAGACTGTATAGTGGACTCAGAGGCCACGAATGGTCTTTGAGGTAAACATATCCAAACTGAATGCTAGAAGGTATTGGTTCAGCAACAGAGTAGTTTGCTTATGGAAAAGATGTTGCTGATCATATTGTCCTTTCAAAAGTTGACTCAGTTTGTTGATTTCATTGTTTTATTTGTATGATGTGTGTTTTATATACTTTTATGTATCTCTTCTTACATGTGAATAAATTAATTATGAAAACTATTTATTAAAATGTCAGTCAGATAATGGAATGCACGTTATTGAGCAATTTGAACTGATGTGTAATATTTCTATGTGCTCTGTCTGGCAGCTTGGTAATAGCATATCTGACCCAGGTGAATCCACATTTTACACCCAAAATCCCACCTTATGCCATATGGTGCCCGTACCAAATATGGGTTTGATTCATGCCATCAGGACTGTGAACAGTGCAGGTAATGTGTTTTCTTATGAAAGAAAAAAAAATTTACATTTCTATTTCATTTATTGGCACATGATATTTCTTGCTTGATGCACCTTCCTATAAAACTGCTTGTGGTGATTTATTATAATTTCTGTCAACAGGGATGGATGTGATACTTGTATACCAGAGGTTCATTTTCCCTTTAATCCACGCTGATGTCTCACCTTCTGAATCGCCTTAAATCCAGATCTCTTTGTGGCTGTTGACTGATGCCCACACTGGTGCCTTGTACATGCCCCTTTCAAAATAGTCTTGCTGTTTGTTTTTATTGAGCTCAACTTTCACTTGGAGGTATCTGGGTTTAGTACATTATACTGCATTATTATTATTAGTAAGTCCCTTCGGCTGGAGTCGCCAAGGTGGATCTGCATGTTGAATTGGCACAGGTTTTATGCTGGATGCCCTTTCTGACACAACTCCACATAACACAGCGTTGCGTCAGGAAGGGCAGGGGGTGGGGTTTGAACCAGGAACTTTCCGCACTGAAACCAAGTGCACTAACCACTTGGCCGCCACCCCTGCCTTATACTGTATTGTTATTGCTGCTGTTATAATTTGCCCTCATTCTAAGTAAAAAGGGAACCAAGACTATGGTCTGTTTGTTCTCTTTATTCTGTATATATTATCAAAAACAAAATAAAGTAAAGAATCAATTCCCAGTGAGTTGTGCATGTGATTTTGTGAAATGTATGAGCTTTTCACCTTTTTCCCCCCTCTTCAAAACTTAGCAATTGATGTTTCATTTTCCAACAACAGTTTGTGTGACTGTGAAGGACACCAAAACCTTCCATTGCTACGGCAATGACCAACTTTGAAACCTGTTTGAAACATTTCAAACTTTTCTGCTTATAGTTCACTGGCAGATAGTAAATGACATTAAGTGGATGCTGCCACCTACTGTACAGGTGCGCAGGGAGACAGCGGAGTGTGAATCTTGTCAAAATTTTAAAAATGTCAAACCTTCCTGTTGACCCATTGCATGAAAAATAAACAGTGCAATAATATTTATTTCCATTCTTTTTTCCCCACCCAGAACATCTTCTAAGTTCTTGGCTTACTGTTGTTTCCTGCTCCATTAGTCCATTTTCCAAATTCATTTTGAACTCTTTGGGAAAACCCGTGTTTTGAAAATTGTTCAGGAATCTGCATGAGAAAGACATCATGTACTCTTCTGCCACCTGCCGAACACTGGCCCTTACTGGACGCCTCAGGAATGTGCATCTGTATGGCATGATTTTTTTTTTTTAAAAAAAGGCCTTATCAGATTGGATTAGATGTGCCGTGACAAACTATTCCAAACCCTGACACCAGGAAAAAAAAAAGAGAGTATATCTCCACCTCTCCAGGCTAGTTTTGACATGTGCTACACTCACTACAGATCATAATGCCATCTGTTCATCAACTTCTCCATCACCACTGCAAAAAAGAAAGGGCTCAGAACCGATCCTTGATAGAATCCCACCTCCAGCTTGAGTGCTTCTGTCATTCCAACTGTACATTTAACTGCTGCCTCACTGTCCTACACATCCTGCACCAAGGGCGTAGGTTTGGTCTCAGCTTTGGTAGAGACAATACCCCCCCTGCCCACCACCACCCCCTAACCCACTCACACCATTAGATGCACAAGTACAGCATAATACATAACATATGACGACACTTTATTAATATTTAACACTTTATTTACACTATTAAGTGTGTAGGCAAACAAACAAATAGCTTAAATAACAAAATTGCACCCAAAATCACTAATCTATTCTATAGGCCTACACCTGAGAGAACAAGACAACAAAAAAATACTTGTGGAGCTAACAAAAAAAAAAAAAAACGTTTTTGCAACCAAGATGTATAATCTATTCTCTTCATCAATAATGCAGTTGTAGGTATCTAGCAACCTAATTTGCCAAAAAAAAGAAAAAAACGATTTCCAATGATATATATATGGTGTATTACGGTAAACGTAAGCCTGTGATGTCATAACGCAGAGGAAAAACACGGAAGTTTCACACTAGTGCGCCGCTGAGAAAAAAAAAAAATAAATAAAAAAAACTAGTGCGCCGCTGATTCTCATTACCGTAAGTTCTCATATAAGCCCTCACTCTGAAAAATTTGACAGCAAGCCAAGAACCCATGCTTTCCAACAGTGCGTTCGGTGACTTTTGAAATGAGGGAAAGTATGAAAAAGAGCGCAAAAGTGACAGAAAAGTACAGAGACAGACAGCAAACATAAATGTAGTAATTTTTGAGGAAAAGGCAGGGTGTTAGTGTCATTTGTGAAGGTGTGTGTGCGTGTTTGTGTGGGTGTGCAGTTTATGGTAAGTGTGGCGCACAGCATTGTTCGCAAGCCCCTCCCCCCCCCGCCCTTCTTGTTTTTCTGCACCGGAGCAGTGTTGCCAGATATGAAATATGAAACTATCGTACCAAAACCTCAAAATGATCGTATTTTGGGATAAATTATCGTACACAAACAAAACGCATACAACGTAGCTATTTTAGCGTTTATTTTTTTAAATTTACAAAGAATTTTATGTCACATTTTTAAACAGTAATTATAGTAATGGGGAAACTATGGCACAAAAAGAACGCAAATGCACAAGCAAATGCACTACCAGACTAGAAAGATTTTTTTTTTTCTGTGAAGGGACACAAACGTGTTAATTACCAGACTAGAAAGAGTCGAATTCAACCTCGAGGTCGCTGTCGTCATCCGATGCCATGGACACTTGTGCAGATTTTGTTGAACACAGAAAAAATGTTGACACCTCCATAAGGAACTTGAACTTTTTATTTTTCTTGTATATCTCTTTGCTCTTGTGTTTGGTTCGTTTGTTATTGCATTTGTTGAAATAAAGTTTCGAAAAAAAAGTTGGCTGGGGAATCTTCCTGTCACGGCAGAGATTGGATGGAACTCATTACTCTGTATGAGAGGGGGCGGGCTCTCAAATGACGGTCGCCGAAAGCCAGCAGCAGCAGCAGCCCTGTGTGTGGTGTGTCTTTGATGCCGCCTGAGTGCAACGCCTGCAAAATGATTCTTGGGTGTCAGAGAGAGATGCGTGTTTGGGCAACCAACTGAAATTATCGTACATATTGGATTTTTTCCCATTATTGATCGTACAGAGGGTACAACTATCGTACAAATACGATAATTATCGTACATCTGGCAACACTGCACCGGAGCCACCCATCCTCTGTGCTCCGGGACCTCCCACTTTACAAATGAAGCACTGCCTGCCACGAGATGCACTTTGTTTACGTCCATGTGAGAAGAACGTGAGCTAATGAAATTGCAACATGGTAACCCTGTCACTCTGGCACGTCGAAACACAAAACATGACGACTAAAATTATAGTATCGAGTTCGCAGAAAAATAGTGAATGATTTTGTTATATAAACAAAAATGCTAAATATTGGTAGGGACTATTTTGCCATCCCAAAATATTGGTTGTGACTTGTCCCTATGGTCCATATGCAAACCTACGCCCCTGTCCTGCACCACCCTCACATACTTCCTCATACAATACCACAACTCTTCTCTTGGCACCCTGTCTTAAGTTTTCTTTAAATCCACAAACACACAATGTAAACAATGTAACTCCTTCTGGCCTTCTCTATATTTCTCCATCAGCACTCCCAGAGCAAACATTGCATCTGTTGTGAAACACCTCACTGCCTGTTCATATGCTATACAGCATTGTCAGGAACCTGTAGTGGCCATTGGGTGACATGAAAGTCCTGAGCTTCAAGGAGGCATCATCAAGGGGTATCTGCCAAAAGCCATATTTGGCATCCTGAAGATTTTGGCACCTGGCAATACTGCAATTATTTAGTCAGTTGATTTGAGAGGGTGACGGGGTCTGAGAAGGGTCTTGTTCAGATGCAGTGTGTCAATGCAGGTTCGCACAGTTCCATCTTTTTTTTCGCTGCGACCATGACAGACACCCACGCCATTGCATCATTTTCTGCTGTTATGACTCCCAGGGCAGTCATTCAGTCATGATTTGCTTTAAACTTATCTTTCATGGCAATTGGAACCTTGCGGGGAGCGCATATTGTGGGAGGAACAGTGTCGTCTCGCCTCATGTAGTGTATAACAGGCAATTTATCTATGGTGACAGTGGTGTCAAAGAGGTCTTCGTACTCCTGAACTTCCAGAGCCTCATGTTGTAATGTATGGACATCACGGCCAAGATGTATGAATCCAGTGGCAACACCATCTTGTAGTCCTTGTATGGGCTTCACATCCCTACTGACCATGTTAAACTTGAATTGATATAGTGCAATGTTGCCGTGCTGTCTATTGTGATTGTCTCTCCCCATATGCCACTAGGTTAACTGTTTCATTTGGGTTCACTGGTACTGAGTGGTAAACTGCATGCATCACGTGTCTGGGCAGTACATTTCATTTTAGTCTCCGACCTAGCTGAGACATGCATGCACATGATTTAGGAGAGGATAACTCAACTGTTCTAGACTACTATGACCCCAATAAACAACTTTGGATATGTGCCAAAATGTCTATCTGGGACGAACTGCCCGTAAATGACCATGCCCTTTTTTTGTCCTGAGTGTTACTTCAAATACAGCTGTATTTTCTAAACTGCAGCAGCTACTGAATTTCCAAGGTACTCAATATGTTCAGAATGACCAATACATGTTTAGAAGGGTCATAGAAGAGTGTAAAACGTCTCATTTTGATATTTTAATAGAAAGCTGCAAATTAGGTCAAATGATCTGGATGTTGTTGTATTTACGTGTTTGAAAAAAAAAACTGTAATGTGGTGTTTTAAGTTGTATTATTGTCTGCTGGGAAATTTCCCTGATAATCTTTAAATTATACAAAATCTCTCGATACTACTGTCTGCCAAAGAAACAAGTTTTGTTTTATATTTTTCACTTTAAATCAGTATTCCACTGATAACAATGACTGAAAATAACATGTCATTATATGTGGCAAATGTTAGTTTTCTTTTGATGTACAGTAATAAGTTGACCCACTTATTTTAGCCATTTTCCCTTAAAAAAAACAAAATAGAAATTTTACACTTTTCTGTGACCATCCCAACATGTACTGGCCTCTCTGGACATTTTGAATACCTTGGAAAAGGTATTCTGCAGTTTAGAAAATACAACTGTATTTGAAGTAATACACGGGATGAAAAAGGGTGTGGTCAGTTTTGGGCTGTTTGTCCCGGATAGAGATTTTGTTACATATCCCAAGTTGTTCATTGGGGTCATAGTAATCTGGAACGGTTGAGTTATCCTCTCCTAAATGATGTGCATACATGTCTCAGCTAGGTCCTCTACTATGTATCCTATCCATGGGGATACGACCCTATGCCCATGAAAATAGTTGTGGCTGTAATAGTAATAATAACAATAATGGTAAAAGCTCTATATTAGAGCGCGCGCTCTCTCTCTCTCTCTCTCTCTCTCTCTCTCTCTCTCTCTCTCTCTCTCTCTCTCTCCTCTCTCTCTCTCTCTCTCACTCACACACATCCTCCTCTGGCTGACCATCATGTGACTTCGCTGCCTCCAGCTCCTCTGTAGTACTACAGACAGAAACTTCCCAGTCAAAAGTTTGTGTTTTTCCTAATATGCCTGGTTCTGAAGGAAGCATGGAGATGGAAGATGTCATGTTCGTGCTCTTTCTAACCTTTATGACCCTGGTGGCTGTAGGATTCTTGTTGTGTCTTATTCCCAAAGGACCAGAGAGAGGGTGAGTTTTTACTCTTTGTAACTTTGTACGGTCTTATGACTCCTTTAATCAGAACAAACTTATAAAATATGAAGTAACACTTTTTTTGTCTACTCTGTTTTACACTTACATATTCTAGCCTTTTCGGGTGTTTGTGTAAATTTAGCAAACTTTATTGGATCTGATGTGAAAGATCTGTTTCATTCTAGAGAAGCTTTAAGTAATAATTATAATAGTAATTCACAGTTTGTGTACGGTCCCGTATCAATGTGTGTGTGTCATCCTGGTAGCACTGTGTGTTTTGTGTGTGTGTATGTAGGGCATTGGAAATCGTTTAACCATACATAATTAAATCAAATGTTATCTCAGACTGCTGACCTTTGTCACATCTGTACTGTTTCTTCATGTTTAGTCCTAAACCCCAAATTAAGTATAGAACACATTCCACATTGAGCACCTTACCTTATTTATATTTGTTACTTGTATCAGGAGATCGCCATGGATATATTGTGGAACAATTATGATCACATTTAAATGATCATTTCACACCAAGCTTTTCTGCATTTGTAATTGTTTTTGCCCCCCTTCCCCCCCACAGAATGTCTATTGCCATGGCAATATCAACTTCACTCACCTTTTACGTGCTGTAAGTTAATCAGTTACAATTGATTTATGTGTCTGTGTTTTTATATTTGTATTCTAACAATATTGATGTACGTAAACTGAGTTCTGTATGAATGATGGTATAACCACAATTAAGTAACATCTACAAATGGTGGACTTGTGTTTTACTGTGAGTAAAACAGCAAGTACTTTATTTTTTTTACAAGATAATTTTTTTTTTTTTCTGACGCACATACTCCATGTGCAGATGGTTGCATTTCACCATACTCCTGTCAGTTGCCTTCATCACTTAGACCCCAGAAATTGGTGGCCTGCGACTACAACATTGGCCAAAGTTATTGCAGTATTGGGAACTTATTACACTATCCGGTTCTGTTAATGTAGAACCCTTTTTTTTTACATTATCAGGTTTTATTACATGTTTTCTGGACTTATGAGGGCATTTTATGACACTATCAGTAGTTATTATCATGTGGCCGAGTGTCTAGTGTGCTTGGTTTCAGATCAAACCCCACCCCTGCCACATTTCTCCATGTAATATGGAGTTGTGTCAGGAAGAGCATCCGGCATAAAACATGTGCCAAATCAACAGGCAGATCCATCTTGAATCTGATGTGGCGACCCCGAGTGAAAACAAGGGAGCAGCCAAAGGGTCTTACTATTGGGAGTTATTATAATATCAAGAAATTATTACATTATCGGGTTCAACAAATGCACTTTATTGAACTGATACATATTATTTCTATGTGCTCTGTTTGGCAGCTTGGTAATAGCATATCTAACCCAGCTGAACCCAGATTTTGCACCCAAAATCCCCGCTTACGCCATATGGTACTTGTACCATGTATGGGTTTAATTCAGGACTGTGAACAGTGCAGGTAAAGTGTTTTCTCATGAAAGAAAAAAATATTAAGTTTGTATTTAATTTATTGGCACATGATATTTCTTGCTTGATGCACGTTCCTATAAAACTACTTGTGGTGATTTATTGTAATTTCTGTCAACAGGGATGGATGTGATACTTGTATACCCAGGTGCAGTTTCCCTTTAATCCACACTGATGTCTCACCTTCTGAATCTCCTTAAATCCAGATCCCTTTGTGGCTGTTGACTGCCCACACTGATGCCTTGTAGTACCTCCCATTTCAAAATAGCCTTGCTGATTTATTTTTTTTTTTTTTTTTTAGCTCAACTTTCACTTGGAGGTGTTTGGGTTTAGTACTTTATACTGTATTATTATTACTGCTGTTAGAATTTGCCTTCATTCTAAGAAAAAGAGGACCTAAAGCTATGGTCTGTGTATTCTCATTGTTTATTCTGTTTATATTCTTAAAAGCATAAAAATAAAATGAAGAATTAATTCCCAGTGAGTTGTGTATGTGATGTTGTGAAATCTATGAGCTTTTCACCCTTTTTACCCTCTTAAAAATTGTTAGCAGTTAATGATTCATTTTCCAACAACAGTTTGTGTGGCTGTGGATGATACCAAAACCTTCCATTGCTACGGCAATGTCCAACTTGAAACATGACTTTTAAATCTGAAACATTTCAAAATTTTATTGGGTTAAGTGGCAGATAGTAAGGGAATGCTGCCACCTACTGTCAAAGGTGCAGAAAAGGGGGTATAAGGAGAAGGATTACAACTGCAATTTCTCCTCAGCATTTATCTTACTGTTCATCTACTGATCACTCACTCACTGAGCTGCACTCTTCAACTCCTTGGCGGTCATCATGCCATCCACCTCCTCCTGGGATGTCTTCATTTGCCTTATACCATCTCAGTCAGCATGACAGCCATCACTGCCATCCTTTGATCGCCATCCACTAATTTTATGGTAATCTTCAT